>NC_056068.1:66483753-66783753 GCF_016772045.2 Ovis aries | reverse complement strand
TGGTGAGGGCAGCGTGAGGAGCAGAAGAAAGAACATCAAATAGCATTAAGACTAAATTAAAGTAGACTAATTTGGTAAAAATAAATGATAAAATTAAGAAAAGCATTCAATACTGCTATGACTTAATTGCATGCTAGAGAAATACATATAAAAAAGAAGCAAAGAAATGTGTTAAAGTGTAAAGACCACTAAGATAGGACTCCGTCATTTAAGCTCCACTATTAATTTGTTATGTCCACTTCCTTCCCATTGGTTTCAGTTTCCCTCTCTGCAAAATGAAGGTATAGAATGAACCAACCTTCTAAGTCATTTCTAGCTCTAGCATTCTGTATGAAGAGGAGTCTTTTACATGATGGAAAGATTCATGGTAAGGAATATATTTCTTTAACATTCAGACTAATCAGAGGTGATTTAATAGCACAAAAAAATACATATATTTTTAATGATCACAAGACTGGAAACCATGTGTCTATTAATTACTTTTTTTATTTTTCATCTTTCTTTTGAAAAGAGATTAACTCTTTTCTTGAGAATTCATATGACAAAAATTTATATTAAGATGTTATCATCATAGTAAATGGATCTAATCAAGTATAACCAGGCTCCAGATTTCACTTTGATGTAGATAAATGATCTTATGAAACATTTAGACACGTGAATGACAAATATTTAGAAGTCACTCCTTGGTCCTACTTTTACTTTTTGATACCTGCAATTTCAAAGCCCCTGATAATAGTACATTTGTCCATTTATTTTTATTATTCTTTTGATTTTTATTTTATATGATAGTTTATAAACAATATTGTATTCATTTCAGGTATATAGCAAAGTGAATAAGTTATACACATACATGTAACTATTCTTTTTTCAAACTTTTTTCCCATTCAGGTTTTTACAAAATATTAAGTAGCGTTCCCTGTGTTATATAGTAGGTCATCGTTGGTCATCCATTTTAAATATAGTAGGGTGTACATGTCAGTCGCAAACTCCCAATCTATTCCTCCCCTTCATCCTTCCCCCTAGTAGCTACAAATTTGTGCTCTAAGTCTGTGAGTCTGTCTTTGTTTGGTAGCAAGTTCATTTTAATCTTTTTTTTTTTCAAGATTCCACATATAAGTGAGATCATATGATATCTGTCTTCGTCTGACTTCACTCAGTATGCTAATCTCCAGGTCCATTCATGTTGCCGCAGATGGCATTTCATTCTTTTCAATACCTGAAAAATATCCCATTGTATATGTGTACCATATCTTCTTTATCCACTCATCTATCAGTGAACATTTAGGCTGCTTCCATATCTTGGCTATTGTAAACAAAACTGCAGTGAACACTGGGATACATGTATTCTTTTGCATTTTTAATACAGGGACTGAAAAAATTTCCCATCTTTTTAGCCCTAATACAATGTCACTGATTTTTCCAATGAAACAGAAAAAAATCATTGATAGCATTTTAAATTTCTGTTGACAGAAGAAGCACAGAAGGTGTTTCACAGTTTCTCTTGTAATTGAGACCAATAAGAACATTTGTTTGAGTGGCATACAACAGGAGAGTGTTAAAGGAAACAGATTCATTTCTACTTGAAACCAGTGATGAGTGAACTAAAGTAGAACCTTACCTACAATGTTGAACAAAAGGAAATTAAAAAGTGAATCTAGTTCAAATTCAGTCTGTTTGGCAAGCTTTAATTCATAATTAACTGGTGTTTCAAGGCAGATTAATGACATGGTACTAACCATGCAATTACAGGTAAATTCATTTTGTATTCCTCAACATCCTAAGCTGGTAGAGCTCACCATACATACTAATTACTTTCAGAGCCACTAAATGTAATTCCCATATCAAAGGTGGAACCTGTAATTACTAAGTACTTAGTACTTAACAAGTATGTATTCCCTCAGACTAAAAGAAGCAAGCTATAGTGTTCTTGCCTGGAGAATCCCAGGGATGGGGGAGCCTGGTGCACTGCCGTCTCTGGGGTTGCACAGAGTCGGACACGACTGAAGCGACTTAGCAGCAGCATAGTGCAAACAGCAGGATTCTGAAGTTAAGCCTGTATTTGAATCTTTGAATTGTGGTTTCTAAACTTAAAAGTAAACTTCTGTCTCATCACTAAGAATACAATTGTTGAACTTATTAAACAGGGCAATGTATCAATTTCTTCTCCACCTATATAACATATAACACAGGATTGGACACTCGAAAGTTGTTTGCCATCCCCAGAACATATCACACCGCTTTGTGCTTTGACTGTTCTATTTCCTTGACCTGACACCATATTAATATTCTCCCAGCTGTTAATTTCATATGATTCTTCAAGACCCAGATCATGAGTCAGAAAACTATTGATATTACGTATAAAATAGATAACTAACGAGAGCCCACTGTATAGCTTAGGGAACTCTACTCAGTGTTCTCCAGTGACATAAATGTGAAGGAAATCCAAAAATACAGGGGATATTTGTGTATATATAGCTGATCCACTTTGCTGTACAGCAGAAACTGAAAATATCATAAAGCAACTATACTCCAATAAAAATTAATAAAAAACAAAATAAAACAACAACAAAAATGAAAGAGTCAACAAAGTATGACCAAAGAGACAAACTACCTCCCAACCCGTTTTGTCAACAAAGATTTACTAGATCATAGCTATGCCCCTCCCGTTTTGTATTGGTGGTGGTTATCTTCATGCTACAATAACAGAGTCAGTCGCTTAGCTGTGACCGATAAGACCCTTTGCAGAGAAAGTTGGCTTGCCCTTGATCTAGAGAAAGCCCCATATTTTCTATGCAGCCTTTCCTGTTCAACAGCAGGCTTTTTGTGGTATCCTTTACATGGCAGCTCACCGGTACCGGGTTTTTTTTTTTTTTAATTTTAAAATCTTTAATTCTTACATGCGTTCCCAAACATGAACCCCCCTCCCACCTCCCCTCCCCATAACATCTCTCTGGGTCATCCCCATGCACCAGCCCCAAGCATGCTGTATCCTGCGTCAGACATAGACTGGCGATTCAATTCTTACATGATAGTATACATGTTAGAATGCCATTCTCCCAAATCATCCCACCCTCTCCCTCTCCCTCTGAGTCCAAAAGTCCGTTATACATATCTGTGTCTTTTTTCCTGTCTTGCATACAGGGTCGTCATTGCCATCTTTCTAAATTTCATATATATGTGTTAGTATACTGTATTGGTATTTTTCTTTCTGACTTACTTCACTCTGTATAATCGGCTCCAGTTTCATCCATCTCATCAGAACTGATTCAAATGAATTCTTTTTAATGGCTGAGTAATACTCCATTGTGTATATGTACCACAGCTTTCTTATCCATTCATCTGCTGATGGACATCTAGGTTGTTTCCATGTCCTGGCTATTATAAACAGTGCTGCAATGAACATTGGGGTACATGTGTCTCTTTCCATTCTGGTTTCCTTGGTGTGTATGCCCAGCAGTGGGATTGCTGGGTCATAAGGTAGTTCTATTTGCAATTTTTTAAGGAATCTCCACACTGTTCTCCATAGTGGCTGTACTAGTTTGCATTCCCACCAACAGTGTAGGAGGGTTCCCTTTTCTCCACACCCTCTCCAGCATTTATTGCTTGCAGATTTTTGGATCGCAGACATTCTGACTGGTGTGAAGTGGCACCTCATTGTGGTTTTGATTTGCATTTCTCTAATAATGAGTGATGCTGAGCATCTTTTCATGTGTTTGTTAGCCATCCATATGTCTTCTTTGGAGAAATGTCTATTTAGTTCTTTGGCCCATTTTTTGATTGGGTCGTTTATTTTTCTGGAATTGAGCTGCATAAGTTGCTTGTATATTTTTGAGATTAGTTGTTTGTCAGTTGCTTCATTTGCTATTATTTTCTCCCATTCAGAAGGCTGTCTTTTCACCTTGCTTATATTTTCCTTTGTTGTGCAGAAGCTTTTAATTTTAATTAGATCCCATTTGTTTATTTTTGCTTTTATTTCCAGAATTCTGGGAGGTGGATCATAGAGGATCCTGCTGTGATTTATGTCTGAGAGTGTTTTGCCTATGTTCTCCTCTAGGAGTTTTATAGTTTCTGATCTTACATTTAGATCTTTAATCCATTTTGAGTTTATTTTTGTGTGCGGTGTTAGAAAGTGATCTAGTTTCATTCTTTTACAAGTGGTTGACCAGTTTTCCCAGCACCACTTGTTAAAGAGATTGTCTTTACTCCATTGTATATTCTTGCCCCCTTTGTCAAAGATAAGGTGTCCATATGTGTGTGGATTTATCTCTGGGCTTTCTATTTTGTTCCATTGATCTATATGTCTGTCTTTGTGCCAGTACCATACTGTCTTGATGACTGTGGCTTTGTAGTAGAGCCTGAAGTCAGGCAAGTTGATTCCTCCAGTTCCATTCTTCTTTCTCAAGATTGCTTTGGCTATTCAAGGTTTTTGTATTTCCATACAAATCTTGAAATTATTTGTTCTAGTTCTGTGAAAATGTGGCTGGTCGCTTGATAGGGATTGCATTGAATTTGTAAATTGCTTTGGGTAGTATACTCATTTTCACTATATTGATTCTTCCGATCCATGAACATGGTATATTTCTCCATCTATTAGTGTCCTCTTTGATTTCTTTCATCAGTGTTTTATAGTTTTCTATATATAGGTCTTTAGTTTCTTTAGGTAGATATATTCCTAAGTATTTTATTCTTTTCGTTGCAATGGTGAATGGAATTGTTTCCTTAATTTCTTTTTCTACTTTCTCATTATTCGTGTATAGGAATGCAAGGGATTTCTGTGTGTTGATTTTATATCCTGCAACTTTACTATATTCATTGATTAGCTCTAGTAATTTTCTGGTGGAGTCTTTAGGGTTTTCCATGTAGAGGATCATGTCATCTGCAAACAGTGAGAGTTTTACTTCTTCTTTCCAATTTGGATTCCTTTTATTTCTTTTTCTGCTCTGATTGCTGTGGCCAAAACTTCCAGAACTATGTTGAATAGTAGCGGTGAAAGTGGACACCCTTGTCTTGTTCCTGACTTTAGAGGAAATGCTTTCAATTTTTCACCATTGAGGATGATGTTTGCTGTGGGTTTGTCATATATAGCTTTGATTATGTTGAGGTATGTTCCTTCTATTCCTGCTTTCTGGAGAGTTTTTATCATAAATGGATGTTTAATTTTGTCAAAGGCCTTCTCTGCATCTATTGAGATAATCATATGGCTTTTATTTTTCAATTTGTTAATGTGGTGAATTACATTGATTGATTTGCGGATATTGAAGAATCCTTGCATCCCTGGGATAAAGCCCACTTGGTCATGGTGTATGATCTTTTTAATGTGTTGTTGGATTCTGATTGCTAGAATTTTGTTCAGGATTTTTGCATCTATGTTCATCAGTGATATTGGCCTGTAGTTTTCTTTTTTTGTGACATCTTTGTCAGGTTTTGGTATTAGGGTAATGGTGGCCTCATAGAATGAGTTTGGAAGTTTACCTTCCTCTGCAATTTTCTGGAAGAGTTTGAGGAGGATAGGTGTTAGCTCTTCTCAAAATTTTTGGTAGAATTCAGCTGTGAAGCCGTCTGGACCTGGGCTTTTGTTTGCTGGAAGATTTCTGATTACAGTTTCAATTTCTGTGCTTGTGATGGGTCTGTTAAGATTTTCTATTTCTTCCTGGTTCAGTTTTGGAAAATTGTACTTTTCTAAGAATTTGTCCATTTCTTCCACGTTGTCCATTTTATTGGCATACAACTGCTGATAGTAGTCTCTTATGATCCTTTGTATTTCTGTGTTGTCTGTTGTGATCTCTCCATTTTCATTTCTAATTTTATTGATTTGATTTTTCTCTCTTTGCTTCTTGATGAGTCTGGCTAATGGTTTGTCAATTTTATTTATCCTTTCAAAGAACCAGCTTTTGGCTTTGTTGATTTTTGCTATGGTCTCTTTTGTTTCTTTTGCATTTATTTCTGCCCTAATTTTTAAGATTTCTTTCCTTCTACTAACTCTGGGGTTCTCCAATTCTTCCTTTTCTAGTTGCTTTAGGTGTAGAGTTAGGTTATTTATTTGGCTTTTTTCTTGTTTCTTGAGGTATGCCTGTATTGCTATGAACTTTCCTCTTAGCACTGCTTTTATAGTGTCCCACAGGTTTTGGGTTGTTGTGTTTTCATTTTCATTCGTTTCTATGCATATTTTGATTTCTTTTTTGATTTCTTCTGTGATTTGTTGGTTATTCAGAAGTGTGTTGTTCAACCTCCATATGTTGGAATTTTTAATAGTTTTTCTCCTGTAATTGAGATCTAATCTTAATGCATTATGGTCAGAAAAGATGCTTGGAATGATTTCGATTTTTTGAATTTATCAAGTTTAGATTTATGGCCCAGGATGTGATCTATCCTGGAGAAGGTTCCATGAGCACTTGAAAAAAGGTGAAATTCATTGTTTTGGGGTGAAATGTCCTATAGATATCAATTAGGTCTAACTGATCTAATGTATCATTTAAAGTTTGCGTTTCTTTGTTAATTTTCTGTTTAGTTGGCCTGTCCATAGGTGTGAGTGGGGTATTAAAGTCTCCCACTCTTATTGTGTTATTGTTGATTTCCCCTTTCATACTTGTTAGCATTTGTCTTACATATTGCGGTGCTCCTATATTGGGTGCATATATATTTATAATTGTTATATCTTCTTCTTGGATTGTTCCCTTGATCATTATGTAGTGGCCTTCTTTGTCTCTTTTCACAGCCTTTGTTTTAAAGTCTATTTTATCGGATATGAGTATTGCCACTCCTGCTTTCTTTTGGTCTCTATTTGTGTGGTATATCTTTTTCCAGCCCTTCACTTTCAGTCTGTATGTGTCCCTTGTTTTGAGGTGGGTCTCTTGTAAGCAGCATATAGAGGGGTCTTGTTTTTGTATCCATTTGGCCAGTCTTTGTCTTTTGGTTGGGGCGTTCAACCCGTTTATGTTTAAGGTAATTATTGATATGTATGATCCCGTTACCATTTACTTTATTGTTTTGGGTTCGGGTTTATTCACCCTTTTCATGTTTCCTGTCTAGAGAATATCCTTTAGAATTTGTTGGAGAGCTGGTTTGGTGGTGCTGAATTCTCTCAGCTTTTGCTTGTCTGTAAAGCTTTTGATTTCTCCTTCGTATTTGAATGAGATCCTTGCTGGGTACAGTAATCTGGGCTGTAGGTTATTGTCTTTCATCACTTTAAGTATGTCTTGCCATTCCCTCCTGGCCTGAAGAGTTTCTATTGAAAGATCAGCTGTTATCCTTATGGGAATCCCCTTGTGTGTTATTTGTTGTTTTTCCCTTGCTGCTTTTAATATTTGTTCTTTGTGTTTGATCTTTGTTGATTTGATTAATATGTGTCTTGGGGTGTTTCGCCTTGGGTTTATCCTATTTGGAACTCTCTGTGTTTCTTGGACTTGGGTGATTATTTCCTTCCCCATTTTAGGGAAGTTTTCAACTATTATCTCCTCAAGGATTTTCTCATGATCTTTCTTTCTGTCTTCTTCTTCTGGGACTCCTATAATTCGAATGTTGGAGTGTTTCATATTGTCCTGGAGGTCTCTGAGATTGTCCTCGTTTCTTTTAATTCATTTTTCTTGTTTCCTCTCTGATTCATTTATTTCTACCATTCTATCTTCTATTTCACTAATCCTATCTTCTGCCTCCGTTATTCTACTATTTGTTGCCTCCAGAGTGTTTCTGATCTCATTTATTGCGTTATTCATTATATTTTGACTCTTTTAATTTCTTCTAGGTCCTTGTTAAACCTTTCCTGCATCTTCTCAATCCTTGTCTCTAGGCTATTTATCTGTGATTCCATTTTGATTTCAAGATTTTGGATCATTTTCACTATCAATATTCGGAATTCCTTCTCAGGTAGATTCCCTACTTCTTCCTCTTTTGTTTGGTTTGGTGGGCAACTCTCCTGTTCCTTTACCTGCTGAGTATTCCTCTGTCTCTTCATCTTGGTTATATTGCTGCGTTTGGGGTGGCCTTTTTACATTCCGGTAATTTGTGGAGTTCTCTTTATTATGGAGCTTCCTCACTTTGGGTGGGGTTCTATCAGTGGCTTGTCAAGGTTTCCTGGTTAGGGAGGCTTGTGTTGGAGTTTTGGTGGGTGGAGCTGGGTTTCTTCTCTCTGGAGTGCAGTGGAGTGACCCGTAATGGGTTATGAGACATCAAAGGTTTGGGGATAATTTTGAGCTGCCTGTATATTGAAGCTCAGGGGAGTGTTCCTGTGTTGCTGGAGAATTTGTGTGGTATGTCTTTTTTGGAACTTGTTGGCCCTTGGGTGGAGCTTGGTTTCGGTGTAGGTATGAGGGCATTTGATGAGCTCCTATTGCTTAATGTTCCCTGAATTCAAGAGTTCTCTAATGTTTTCAGGCTTTGGATTTAAGCCTCCTGCTTCTGGTTTTCAGTTTTATTTTTACAGTAGCCTCTAGACTTCTCCATCTATACAGCACTGATGATAAAACATCTGTTTTTGAAGACAATGGTCTGCTTTTCTGGTTGCCTGATGTCCTCTGCCAGCCTACAGAAGTTGTTTTGTGGAGTTTGCTCGGTGTTGAAATGTTCTTTTGAGGAATTTGTGAGGGAGAAAGTGGTCTTCCCATCCTATTCCTCCGCCATCTTTCCCTCTCCAGCTCACCTGTATTGTTAACATGAGCCCAGAACAGTGGAGACAGCATTTTTCGTTTTCCATTCTCATCGTTTCCCTCTACTTAACACAATATTAGTTATTTTGGTGTCAGCAGTCAAACATCTTTTGTTTAGATTTAAAAATATATTATTGAAAGTCAAATCTTCCAAAATATAGAGGTTGAATGTCATTTTAATTAGAATACAAATAAATTGTTTAAGTTTATGGAAAAATACACAAACACACAATTCAAAACTAAAGAGAAGTTCAGGAAGCTAATGTATGTACTTAAATACTCATAACAAGAGGGTGAACCTCTGAGGATGTGAGAAGAGAGTAAACAACTTTTTATACTGAAAATTCCAATGGGCTTCATTTTTTTTTTTTGGCGGGCGGGGGGCGGGGTGTCCTTCATGGTTGATGACATCTATTCCAGGTGTGTTACACAGTGCTCTGTGCTTATGCTCGTGTACAGCTTGAACAACACATTTGACTCCAAATTTGACTCAGAACTCATTTTTTCCAAAACAGAAATCCTCCCTATCTCATGTTTTCTGGTCTCTTATCTTGAATCACTGCTGCATACACATACACAAAATGCCAGTATTCCATACATGACTCATTATCCTCTGTTATTATGCTGAATATATATCATACCTATTTAAATTGTTTCTAATCTACA
This sequence comes from Ovis aries, assembly GCF_016772045.2. Taxonomy (NCBI): domain Eukaryota; kingdom Metazoa; phylum Chordata; class Mammalia; order Artiodactyla; family Bovidae; genus Ovis; species Ovis aries. Next base: position 66,774,445 of record NC_056068.1, on the reverse strand, counting down.
GGATTTTTATCTTTTAAAAGAACAGGTGTGAAATAATAGCTATGGTTTTAAAACTGAGACTATTTAATTTATTCTCATGCAAAACAGCAAATATTTTCCTTATTACTAAAAGAGTATACTGCATGTTGGCAATTACAAATGCTAAATTACCATGTGGTCTGAAAGATAGAAATACTACCTGGCTTAATTACTAGCTGCATTGTCACCAAAGTGTTTCTGTTTCTTTTAGGTAACCACAGCATGATACATACATACAAGGGATATCCCAAACTGACTTCACAATCAGATTTTGACTTTGTCATCTTTACTTATTTTGATTAAATAATGCAAGATCAAGAAACCTTTTTTTTTTTTTTGACACTTAGAGTTCCTTCTAGCTTTCATTTTACTTTTATCTCTAACAGCATTGTGACTTTGCTCTTTATCTAGGCCTTATAAACAGTGGCCACCATTGTGTTCTTATTTTTTAAGAATTTGAAAACTTATTTCAAGTATACCCCATTATATATAAATATATATATGTATAGATAAATCCAGAGAAGGCAATGGCACGCCACTCCCGTGTTCTTGCCTGGAAAATCCCATGGGTGGAGGAGCCTGGTAGGCTGCAGTCCATGAGGTCGCTAAGAGTCAGACACGACTGAGCGACTTCACTTTCACTTTCCACTTTCATGCGTTGGAGAAGGCAATGGCAACCCACTCCAGTGTTCTTTCCTGGAGAATCCCAGGGACAGGGGTGCCTGATGGGCTGCCGTCTACGGGGTCGCACAGAGTTGGACAGGACTGAAGCGACTTAGCAGCAGCAGCATGGATAAATCAGGCCACTGTTATTTCTTTAAAAAAAAAATTTTGTCCCTGTAGATCTGCTATAAGCCATTTCCATCATGGTTAGACGCCTTGGTTCATTTGCTGTGCTGTGTGTGGTCAGTCGTTTCAGTCGTGTCCAACCCTTTGCGACCCTGTGGACTGTAGCCTACCAGGCTCCTCTGTCCATGGGATTCTCCAGGCAAGAATACTGGAGTGGGTTGCCATTTGCTGCTGCAGGGAGCCTTCCTAACAGAAACTGAACCCGTGTCTTCTGTGGCTCCTGCAATGCAGGGGGATTCTCAACTGCTGAACTACTGGGGAAACTCTGCTCATTTGTTACAGTTTGTATATCCTCCCTTAACAAAAGGCTACCCTTTCAAGATTCCTAAAGCATCACACTAATACTATACTGTATTAATGCCTCAGGACACAGATTACACCAGAAGTGAATCCTTGATGTTCAAAGTCAGTCACCATATAAACAGGGATTATAATTCAGATTGTCTATCATTTATGCTCTGAGAATAGCAGCAACCAGAACAGAGAATCTATGCAGTTGCTGAGGTCCTGGACAGCCACTTTCATGACATTCACTGCTGTATTTATTAGCACTTGTTTGTAGTGCAAGACCATTTCTTAGATTCCACCTGGACTAGTCCCAAGAGCTGTGAACCAGTAACCAATAAATGCTAATGTACAGTTATAGAATTTAAAGCTCTAACAAAAGAAGGAAGGTTGTTATGTCAGTGATAATAACATTGTATGTGTGTGCGTGTGTACTGATTGATTGGCTGACTTATTTTGATTGCCTGGTATCCATTCTCATTTGCTTCCTGTAAAAGCATTTCTAGGTCTTCTTACAGAATTGCCTTGCTTTCACTGTGCTTTGTGATTTTTTAGTCTATCAATCAAAGTATTCTACTTTTTCCTAGCTAAAGAGAGAGCAAATGGCCCCAGCCAACTCAACCAACTATTCTATCTTTCTTTCAAGTTTGGAAACTTGAATGCTGAAATTCACTGATAAGTGTTTTTAAAAATACCCCAGAGCTGACATCCTCGAAGAGATAGTCAATAAGCTCAAGTACGTGGATCAGCTGGAGTAGGTGTCGTAGAGGAGGTAGTAACCTGGAACAGAGAAGGTGGCGCTCTACCGTTTTATTTCAACTCTGTGAGCCACATCCTATCCTTAATCTCCTTTTTAACCTATAGACCCTCCAGGGTCCAGAGGTACTACCTACTCTAGTGAGTAGCTGCATGGTAGTGGTAAAGAACCTGCCTACAAGGCAGGAGACACGATGAGACTCAGTTCCATCTCTGGGTGGGGAAGATTCCCTGGAGTAGGAAATGACAACCTAAGTGCTGGTGGTAAAGAACGTGCTTGCCAGCGCAGAAGATATAAGAAACACAGGTTCAATCCCTGAGCGGGGAAGATCGCCTGGAGGTGGAAATGGTAACCCACTCCAGTATTGTTGCCAGGAGAATCCCACAGAAAGAGGAGCCTGGTGGGCTACAGTCCATGGGATCACACAGAGCTGGACACAACTGAAGTGACTCTGGACCCAGAGTACCTAATTTACAGTGGGCCTAATTTCTTGCTGTCCAGTCTCTCAGTCATGTCCAACTCTTTGAAACACTACGGACTGCAACACATCAGGCTTTCCTGTCTTTCACCAACTCCCAGAGCTTGCTCAAACTCATATCCATGGAGTCAGAGATGCCATCCAACCGTCTAATCCTCTGTCATTACCTTCTCCTCCTGCCTTCAACCTTTCCCTGCATCAGGGTCTTTTCTAATGAATTGGCTCTTTGCATCAGGTGGCCAAAGTATTGGGGCTTCAGCTTCAGCATCAGTCCTTCCAATGGATATTCAGGACTGATCTCCTTTAGGATGGACTGATTTGATCTCCTTGCAGTCCAAGGACTCTCAAGAGTCTTCAACACCACAGTTCAAAAGCATCAATTCTTTAGTGCTCAGCCTTCTTTTCAGTCCAGCTCTCACATCCATACATGCCTAATTTAGTTGTTCTTAAACTTTGCTCACCTGGAGAGTTTTAAGATTCCCATTCTCCAGCCTGTACCCCAGGTCAATTACAAAATAATTTCTGAAGGAGTGGGAACAGGCAATACATTTTTTCAAGCTCTCTAGATGATGCTAACCTGTAGCCAATGGTAAGAATCATTGGCCAAATTTATACAAACAGGTACAGAATCCTTGCTGAGTGCCAAGCATGTAATCTCATTACTGCCTTACAACAACTTTAGGAGGCAGGTATTATTCTCATTTATGATGGAAAGCCAGATTATACAAATATTAACTGTACTCTCAGAGGCCACAGAGGCTAAGTGATGAAGATGTAATTCCTACCTTGGATCGAGTTTTATAACTTTTAACCACTGTTTTAACCAAACACTTAAGAAAATGTGCTTAATCAACCTGGAGTTAAATTTCAGCCAGTGGCTTCTAGTGTTTTAATACAAACAAAATTTTATTTCCCCCTCATAAATCCCTATGTGAAAAATCAATTTCTGTGGAAAAATGAGAGTTGAAGCAGAGAATAATTATTCATATGTATGGTGCCCTTTTGATACAGGCTGAGGACCTCTGGGTCCCCAAAGATCAGAAAAGGAAAGCCTCTGATCCAAGCATCTTGAAAAGAGGGGAGAAGAGAGGATCAAAATGGATTGCATGTTTCTCATTATTTGATAAGAAACAGCATATGAATTTTAAGAGAGAAAAACTAGCCCTATGGTTTCCAAATCCTCAAAGAAATTATCTAAAGGTAATAAAAATACAATTGAACAATACAACAGGTATTCTTCGGGAGTGATTTTTCTCAATACATAGTGATGATTTCGTGAGCTTGTCTCACGTAACAAGACTATAATGCAGTGGAGGTGTTTCCATGGTGAATTAAACCACTCTAAATTTAAGCTATGCAAACTCCAGAGAGTCCGTTCTATTGAATCTTTTTTTTTTTTTTTTTTTGTACTCAAGGGCTATATGGGATGCTCAACTAATTGTTGAGCAATTCAGTTCTACCAGTGTTTTCAAAAAGGAAAAAACAGTCAACCCAAAGGAGTCCATCCAAAAATCTCTTGAGCTTGCTCTGTGCACAGTTCCTGTGTCTCCTTTTTCCTGCTCTGCAAACGCTAGCTATCTTGTGGTATCCCCAAATTCCTATTCCTATCTCTTTAATTAAGCAAAACTATTGAGTTCTATTTGGGACCCCAGACCTGCAGCCTTGAAATGACTCCTGGAAATAAACTTTATAATCATAGCGCTCATCATGGTTGTTTCTTTTCACGAATGAATTCCTGATGGCTGGTTGTCTAATACCAGGAAACAGGTACTGCATATATGTGGTGTGATGTTACAGGGTTTGGGGTTTCTTTGTTTTGTTTCTATGAGACTGCATTTCTTGTAGCAGTTAATTCTTCATGGGCAGCATCAGAAATATCCTTTTTCTTGTTTTAGTTCTTTTTTTTCTTCAATCAAAATATGCACTAGTTGAGAAGAACATCAGTTAAGAAGAACATCTTCAATTACCATATAGAGAAGACAAAGTCTATATTACTTTGCTTATAATATTTTTATATTATATCATCTCAATCACTGAGAAATCTTATTATATGTATAGATAGGTTGTGGAATATTTTTGATCACATGTACATTAACTCCTATACCTTAAACGTAACAGCAATAAATCCAAGCTTCTTCAGGAGAAGAATTTGTATTAAATAATTATAGAAGGTGTCATGGCTAGATGATAAATTTAATCATTAAAAACTTCCAACTGTATCACTTTTTCAAGAAAATGGTAAAAAAAAAAAAATCAAGAGACGTTCCAACCTTACTAATGGGTCATTTGTATAAGAGAAGTTGTGTACGTGTGAATAGAAATGGAGTCAGTCTTCTGAAGTGTATAGTGATCAGTAATAAGGAATTACCCTCACCTCTGTTCTCACACCCAAAATTTCTGTTGAGTGAAAATCATACAAAAGGAGAGAACATACATTGTTACACATAAATATACCATTAATTAGATATATCAAAATAAGCACTTATTCTACTGTGCTGACTTTCAGTGTAATAATGAATCTCAAGACTACAACCCAGACTGCATTCATGGACTCCAGATTTTCTATTTTATTACCCATCATATATATTCATTTGGACATTAAATAAACATCATAAAGTTTACATGCTTGAACAAAGTTCATAATCCCTCACCCCAACCTTAAACTTGGTTTTCTCCCAGAATTCACTACTGCCATAAATGTCATTAAAATCAGCCAGTGTTTTTAGGACAAAAATGTTGGCAGCATCCTTAATCCCTCTTTGTTTCACAATTCATATTTATTTGAGTAAATGTTATTTTTGAGATATATCCCATGTGAAAATTTGTGTAATTCCTAGTCCTCTAGTTCAACCACCATCCTCTTTCATCTGGACAATTTTAAGAACTTTCTAATCTTCGTGCTATGATTGCTTCCCTCAAAGGTATGTTCTCTACACATGGTGGTTCATTTAAAAATGACTTTCAGGACTCCCCTGGCAGTCCAGGGGTTAAGAATCTGTCTGCCAATTCAAGGGACATGGGTTCAATCCATGGTCTGGGAACTAAGATTCCACATGCCATGGAAAAACGAAGTTTATGTGCCACAGCCACTGAACCCACACTCTAGAGCCCACGCTCTGCAAGAAGAGAGGCCACGAGAATGAGAAGCCCATGTACAGTAACAAAAGAGAAGACCCTGCTCAGCACAACTAGAGAAAGCCTGCAAACAATGAAAACCCAGCACAGCCACAAAGTCATTCATTCACTCATTAAAAATTTAAAACGTAAAGCTCCCTCAGTCCTTCTTGTTGTTTAGTCACTAACCCATGTCCAACTCTGTGACCCCATGGGCTCCAGCACACCAGGCTTCCCTGTCCTTCACTATCTTCTGGAGCTTGCTCACACTCATGTCCATTGAGTTGGTGATGCCATCCAACCATCTCATCCTCTGTCATCCCCTTCTCCTCCTTCCCTCAGTCTTTCCCAGCATCAGGCTCTTTTCCAATGAGTCAGCTCTTCATATCAGGTGACCAAAGTATTGGCCTTCTAGGTCGGACAAAATAGTTTTTTGTTGTTGTTGTTTTTGTTTTAATGGCTGGCATGCTATGTTACAAGCCTGCTCAAAACTTACCAATGGCATTCCACTGCACATAGACAAATATGAATCTTGACCTTGGCTTCTTGATTACTCTCTAACTTCATCTTCTAACATTCTGTATCTCAGGCACTCTGTTCCAGCCATACTAATTTCCTGGCTGTTCTTCCAACAATAAATACAACCAGTATGTTTCCATATCAGGACATTTAAATTTGAACTTTTCTCTTCCTGTATCCTTCTGCCCCAAGACAGTCAAAGATTTGCTCCTTCTATTTTCATGTGTTTGTTCAAATGTACTAGACATATTATTGCAAATATCATTTTATGCTTTTCCATTGTGTTCTTAGAACTGATCATTACCTGAAGCTACTGTATAGATTTATGAGTATATTTTAATTGTCTCTATTTCACTCTAGAATATAAAGTCCACAAGGACAAGGCTTTGCTTGTGCTTTGTCCAGTATTAAAACTACACTGTCTAGAAAAGCATCTAGCACTTAGAAGACATTCATTATATATTTAATGAAAAGTGAGATGAAAAATTGTTAATAAAATATGTACATTGTTAAATTGACTCCACACTAAATAGAAATTTTCAATAAACTAATATCATTGAAATATACTGATTCTACAATCCAGGAGCAGACAAACTTTCTACAAAAAGATGGAACATTTTGAACCCTACAGACTCTGTTGCCATTATTCAACACTTTCATCATAGCATGAAAACACAAACAACATACAAGTGATTGAGCATGACCATATTCCACTGAAATGCCATTTGCAAAAATAGTGTCAGATTTGTCTAGTAGACTATAGTTTGCCACTTACTATTGTAAAAAGTAAATCAATCATCTCTGTATCTCTCTATGTATCTAGACCTATATTTAAATCTGTGGCTTTCTTTTTTCCTTTCAATAAAGAATTCTGTTGGGAAAATCCCCTGGAGAAGGGAATGACAACCCACTCTGGTGTTCTTGCCTGGAGAATTCCATGGACAGAGGAGCCTAGCAGTCTACTGTCCATGGGGTTACAGAGTCAAACACAACGAGTGACTAACACTTTCACTTAACACTTATATCTACACATACAATCTGTGAAATACATACTACATCTACAAGGCATTAAAATGAATTTTTCAAACTCTCATAGGAATGGGTACTTTTTATTTTTATAAAAAGTAAAAAGACATTCAAATTTATTTAATGAGACTCATATAATGCTGATATTAAATCCAGGCAAATACAGCCTGAAAAAGGAAAATCAAACCAAAATTTATTTATGAATAATGATAAAAATCCAAAGTAAATCATGAGGTAATTAAATTAAGCAATTTACAAAAACATAACAACCAACTGGGATTTGTTCCAAGAATGTAAATATGACATATTTTTAAGAATATAAAAATGTATTTAATCCCCTTAATGGAATTTATGGAGACAAACTATGATCATCTTAATAGGTGCTAAAAAGCATTTGATAATATCCAGCACTCATTGATGATAAAAAAATAATCATAGTAAAGTGGAATAAAATTGAATTAAAGGACAATATGATTATAAAAAATAATAGTTCTAATATTTCTTAGGAGTTTATTAGGTTATTCACAGAAAAGCAATTTCAGTTGATCAATACACAAAGAGATAATAAACCTCACATATTAAGAAAATGCAATCATAAATAAAACAGCTGTTAACCATGTGGTAAGCCTTTTATAAGTATATTATAAATTCATTTAGTACATTTAAGCATATTTTATACATTTAAACCCACTCACTGGATACAATGCCCCCAGCTTCAGAAACTGAAAGGGATAATAAACCAAGAAAGTGAATAGGAAAACAAACTTTCTATTAATCTCTGAGACATGGTCCTATGGCCAAAGCTGGTTTGTTTTTTTTTTAATTGAAGTTGATATACAAAATTAATAAGTTACAGTTGCACAATATAGTATTCATGAATTTTTAAAAATTACACTCTACTTATAGCTATAAAATATTGGCTGTATTCCCCAGTGTTGAAAAAGTACCCTTGTACAAACTGTTAGGCATAAAATAAGCTACCTCTCATTCCCTACCCCTATACTGCCCCTCCCTCCATCCCTGTCCCCACTGGTAACTACTAGTTTGTTCTCCATGTCTGAGTCTGCTTCTTTGTTTGTTATATTCATTAATTTGTTGTATCTTTTTTAGATTCCACATACAAGTGATACAATATTTGTCTTTCTGTGTATGACTTATTTCACTTAGCACACTATCCCCAAGTACATCCATGTCATTGCAAATAGCAAAATGCCATTCTTATGGCTGAGTAGTATTTCTCTGTGTGTGTGTAGACATATCTATATATATCACATCTTCCTTGTCTATTCATCTGTTGATGGACACTTAGGTTGCAAACACAGCTTTTGAGTGTTTTCTAATATTTTGTGTGTAAAAAAGAATGAAACAGCATTAAATATTAATAGTGGCATTATTTGCAAGTAGTCTAGGCTCTCCTTTATTTCCACTCAAAAAGCCAGTAATTTTTAATTGGGAATAGTTTATTTTATTTTAATCGGGATATAGTTGCTTTACAATTTTGTGTTAGTTTCTTCTGTACGACAAAGTAAATCAGCTGTATGTGCACATATATCCCCTTGTTTGTCTGACTGTTTGCAACCCCATGGACTATATAGTCCATGGAATTCTCTAGGCCAGAATACTGGAGTGGGTAGCCTTTCCCTTCTCCAGGGTATCTTCCCAACCCAGGGATCGAACCCAGGTCTCCTGCATTGCAGCCAGATTCTTTACCAGCTTATGACCAACCTAGATAGCATATTCAAAAGCAGAGACATTACTTTGCCGACTAAGGTCTGTCTAGTCAAGGCTATGGTTTTTCCTGTGTTCATGTATGGATGTGAGAGTTGGACTGTGAAGAAGGCTGAGTGCTGAAGAATTAATGCTTTTGAACTGTGGTGCTGGAGAAGACTCTTGAGAGTCCCTTGGACTGCAAGGAGATCCAACCAGTCCATTCTGCAGGAGATTAACCCTGGGATTTCTTTGGAAGGAATGATGCTAAAGCTGAAACTCCAGTACTTTGGCCACCTCATGCGAAGAGTTGACTCATTGGAAAAAACTCTAATGCTGGGAGGGATTGGGGGCAGGAGGAGAAGGGGACAACAGAGGATGAGATGGCTGGATGGCATCACGGACTGGATGGACGTGAGTCTGAGTGAACTCCAGGAGTTGGTGATGAACAGGGAGGCCTGGCGTGCTGTGATTCATGGGGTCGCAAAGAGTCGGACACGACTGAGCGACTGAACTGAATTGAACTGATCCCCTCGTTTTGGATTCCCTTCTCATTTAGGTCACCATAGAGCATCAAGCAGAGTTCCTGTACTATATCTCTGGTTCTCATTGGCTGTCTATTTTATACAGATTAGTGTATGTATGTCAGTCCTAACATCCCTTTCAGAAAGGACTGCTTACTATCTACACAAGTTTCCTATTACTGAAATATCAAACTATGGCAAACAGTGACTTAACACTCTCTTACTGTTCTGGAGGTCAGAAGTCAAAAACAATTTTCACTGCGTTAAAAATCACACTGTTGGCAGGACTGATTCCTCCCGGGGGGGTCTCAGGGGAAAATCCTTTTTCTTGTCTGTCTCATCCTCTAGTGCCCGCCTGTGTTCCTCGACTCCTCGCCCCTTCCTCCGTCTTCTGATCACCACAATCACTGCTTGTATCATCACAGGACCTTCTCTGACTTCTCCTGCTTCCCTCTTATAAGAACACCTGTGATTACACTGAGCCCACCAGAAAAATCCAGGACACTCTCCCCATATCAAGAGCCTTAATTTAATCACATCTACAAATTCTCTTCTGCTATAAAGTAACAGTCACATATTTCAGGGATTAGAATGTAGATATATCTGGGAGCCATCATTCAGCTTACTGTAGTATTTTAAATTATCCAAGACAGACAGTGAAAGTCACTCAACCGTGTCTGACTCTTTGAGACCCATGGACTATAGCCTGCCAGGCTCCTCTGTCCGTGGAATCTCCAGGCAAGAATATTGGAGTGGGTAGGCATTCCCTTCTCCAGGGGATCTTCCCAACCCAGGTCTCCTGCATAGAAGGCAGATTCTTTACCATGTGAGCCCCCAGAGAAGCCCTAATTTATCCAAACTCAATACTACATGTTATTTTTGTTTCCAAAAAACTTATCAGTGCCTAACAATGGCAACAACAACAACAACAACAAAAACACTAAAACAAAAAACACTCTTTGGGTTGTTATCATGGGAAATAGAAAAGACTGAGATATGGTCCTGTTCCTTCAAAAACTCCCAATTTTCTGGGCAGCTCAGATGCAGAGCCAAATGTAAACAGATTCAGGTAGAATCTCAGCATAATTTTCTCTTTTTATTACTTACTACAGAATCAGAACTCTATGCATTAATTCTCTGAGTATTTTCATACTTCAACTGGCCAAATAAACCAGTATTTAAAATGGTGATCATACAGTAGGGCTGTCTTCAAAGGTCAAGGCATGAGGAATTTAAGAGGTCATGACTAAAGTCACATTTTAATGGTGCTTCAGTGTTTTCTGAATTTATAAAATTATCTTTTGTGATGTTACTATCTAAAGTGATAAAACCTTTATACATCCTTAAAGGCAGCATCTAAAGCAGAAGTTCCCAAACAATGATTTGTGGTCTCACGCTCCACGATGAAAACTTCACCTACTTGAGATGAAAGAGGAAAAACATGAAAATGTAAGGAGTTCTTCATAATGCTAATGCATTCATTTTAAAGCTGTCCTTTCAGTCCTCTCACCATTTTTTGTTTTGCTTTTCAAAAATTGTAGGAAAGATGATGTAAAATAAATCTTTTACAGTTGAAAAATGATGATAGACCAAATATACATCAGTAGCAAATACACACACACACACACACACTCATATATATATACAACCTGGCTGACAGAATCTAATCTAAATTAGTAAATGTAAATTCAAAATAAATAAATTAGTAAGGACTCAGTATTACTGATAATATCTATAATTGTATGATGTTTTCAAATTTACAAAATACATTTATGTCCATTGGCTCAAGTGTTTCTCTTCCACCTCAACAATAAGCCCATGAAGAAAAGATGCAGCAATTATCATTGAATTTTATAGGTTTTGTAAATTTATAGGTTGATAAAACATGGATTTTTAAATGACTTGTTTAAATAACTTCCAGTTAATATATTCACTTATACCTAATTTTGTCATCTTACACTATATCCTTAGCCACTTTCCAAGACATTCAATTCACCATCCAGTATAAATTGAAACAAGGGTCTTCCCTCATGGCCCCAGAGCCAGCTTAAATGCTGGATGTTTCCTCCATCACTTGAGTTAAACATGTTTCCCGTGTACCACCTTGTTCCCATGGTACAAAAGATGTTTCTCTTGTACCAACAAGGCTGAGAAGGAACCAGTTGATGTCCACTTCTTGCTCCTTCAGTTCAGTTCAGTTCAGTTCAGTCGCTCAGTTGTGTCCGACTCTTTGCGACCCCATGAATTGCAGGACGCCAGGCCTCCCCCTGTCCATCACCAGCTCCTGGAGTTCACTCAGACTTACGTCCATCAAGTGAGTGATGCCATCCAGCCATCTCATCCTATGTCGTCCCCTTCTCCTCCTGCCCCCAATCCCTCCCAACATCACAGTCTTTTCCAATGAGTCAACACTTCGCATGAGGTGGCCAAAGTACTGGAGCTTCAGCTTTAGCATCATTCCTTCCAAAGAAATCCCAGAGCTGATCCCCTTCAGAATGGACTGTTTGGATCTCCTTGGAGTCCAAGGGACTCTCAAGAGTCTTCTCCAACACCACAGTTCAAAAGCATCAATTCTTCAGCACTCAGCCTTCTTCACAGTCCAACTCTCACATCCATACATGACTACAGGAAAAACCATAGCCTTGACTAGATGGACCTTAGTCGGCAAAGTAATGTCTCTGCTTTTGAATATGCTATCTAGGTTGGTCATAACTTTTCTTCCAAGGAGTGTCTTTTAATTTCATGGCTGCAGTCACCATCCGCAGTGATTTTGGAGCCCCCAAAATAAAGTCTGACACTGTTTCCACTGTTTCCCCATCTATTTCCCATGGAGTGACGGAACCGGATGCCATCATCTTCATTTTCTGAATGTTGAGCTTTAAGCCAACTTTTTCACTCTCCTCTTTCACTTTCATCAAGATGCTTTTTAGTTCCTCTTTACTTTCTGCCATTAGGGTGGTGTCATCTGCATATCTGAGGTGATTGATATTTCTCCCAGCAATCTTGATTCCAGCTTGTATTTCTTCCAGTCCAGCGTTTCTCATGACTACTCTGCATATAAATTAAATAAGCAGGGTGACAATATACAGCCTTGACGTACTCCTTTTCCTATTTGGAACCAGTCTGTTGTTCCATGTCCAGTTCTAACTGTTGCTTCCTGACTTGCATACAGGTTTCTCAAGAGGCAGGTCAGGTTGTCTGGTATTCCCATCTCTCTCAGAATTTTCCACAGTTTATTGTGATCCACACAGTCAAAGGCTTTGGTATAGTCAATAAAGCAGAAATAGATGTTTTTCTGGAACTCTCTTGCTTTTTCCATGATCCAGTGGATGTTGGCAATTTGATCTCTGGTTCCTCTGCCTTTTCTAAAACCAGCTTGAACATCAGGAAGTTCATGGTTCATGTATTGCTGAAGCCTGGCTTGGAGAATTTTGAGCATTACTTTACTAGCATGTGAGATGAGTGCAATTGCATGGTAGTTTGAGCATTCTTTGGCATTGCCTTTTTTTGGGATTGGAATGAAAACTGACCTTTCCCAGTGTTGCGGCCACTGCTGAGTTTTCCACATTTGCTGTCATATTGAGTGCAATACTTTCACAGCATCATCTTTCAGGATTTGAAATAGCTCAACTGGAATTCCATCACCTCCACTAGCTTTGTTCATAGTGATGCTTTCTAAGGCCCACTTGACTTCACATTCCAGGATGTTCTGCTCTAGATGAGTGATCACACCATCGTTGTTATCCGGGTCATGAAGATCTTTTTGTATAGTTCTTCTGTGTATTCTTGTCACCTCTTCTTAATATCTTCTGCTTCTGTTAGGTCCATACCATTTCTGTCCTTTATCAAGCCCATCTTTGCATGAAATGTTCCCTTGGTATCTCCAATTTTTTTAAGGAGGAGAGATCTCTTCAGGATTCCTTTTACGACACCATTACTTTCTCTCTTTCCTAAACTATGCCTTCCAGCTTTGAATCACATGCTTTCAATGGAGGGAATAATCATGCATTTTGAATGCTTTAAAATGGTTAAAAAAAGATAAGGGCATTTATATGATAAGGCAATATGATCAATATGATCAGTTGTTTGGCAGCAGAGAGATGATTAGGCATGCATAGTATGCACTGTAGGCTGCCAACTTTAAACCTATTTAGAATGAGATAACTGGCAAAGAAACAAAAGGATACTAATAACTACTTCAAAAGAGTTAGAAATAGATATAAACAAAGAAGGAGGATATTGGAGGATGATATTGGAAGGGGTTAACAACATAATTCTGATTTTTTAAGAATGTAATACAGAAATAATGTCCCAGTGTGACTCGTTTATACATAATATTCCAATATGCTACTCTGTGAAGTAGCTGGAAAATCATTAGAAGTTCATACTTAATCAATTTAATATGAATCAATAATAGAAAGTGCTAAAACTCCATTAAATTATTCTTTTCTGAGGTACTGTGGCAACAGTATTCAGAGATGAACCTGCAGAGGTTACTGAGTCAGCTAAAAAGCTGTAGATGATACTATGTCATTTCTTATTTCATATTGTTAGAGCTAGATGGGCCTTGAGATACAAACACTATACATAGATGAGAAAACTGATGTACAAAAAGATGGAGTTGATCACGTTTATAAAAGCTAAATAAGTCATTTGATTTGACAATTTGGTATATTTTTCCTAGTAGATTCCTAAAAGTCCTAAGTCAGAGAATCTATTTTAGGGAAGATCACTGATCAATGAAACTTATTGTTCTTTTTGGTGCAACTTTCAAGAAGTTTTGATGAGGAAATCCTAATTTTTGCAAGTAGGGAGTCCTACATTTCGGAGTGTCAACTAGAGATCACAAGCAGATATGGTCCCAAGTATTAAGTTCTTCTCATTATAATGTAAACAGAAAGATAAAACTTTTTTTAAAAAGCTTGCAGTTTGAACACAAATGAACAAAGATATCTCATAAGTCACAAATGAGATTAGTGAAAGTGAAGTCGCTCAGTCATGTCCGACTCTTTGTGACCCCATGGACTGTAGCCCACCAGGCTCCTCTGTCCATGGGATTCTCCAGGCAAGAATACTGGAATGGGGTGCCATTGCCTTCTCCAGGAGATCTTCCTGGCCCAGGGATTAAACCCGGGTCTCCCACATTGTAGGAAGACGCTTTATCACCTGAGCCACCAGGGAAGTCCAAAGTTAGGTCCCACTGAGACTTGACCTCGGATCACTGGATTCATAGTCCAGAGTGCTAATGCTACACAAATGAGATTACAGGGAGCCAAATTTATTTGTAAGTGGAGTGAAGAGTACCAGTGACAACTGACCACTGAAAATGAGACTCTCTGCCTCACAGGAGTATTGTCTCAGTAGCTTTACTAGGTCCATTTATCTGCGGCTCTGTATTTCTCTCCCCACTTCTGTCTACTTTACTGCTTTGCCTTCCCTGACTGTTATCAGCAAAGTTCTAGAAATCCTGATAAGGAGATGGAGATACACACTATAAAGATAAGAATTTTCTGAACTCTTCCTAGGCTGAAGAATTTTACTGGGCACTTAAAAATTTTGCCAGTCACAGTGGAGGAAGCGGAAGCCGGGATGAACTGACACATAGGCTTGACATATATACACTATCATGTGTAAAACAGAGAGCTGGTGGGAAGCTGCTGTCTAGCACAGCCGGCTCAGCTCAGGGCTCTGTGACGACCTAGTGGGGTGGGATTGCGGGGGGCGGCGGGGGCGGAGGGGAGGCAGTGAGAGGGAGGTCTAAGAGGGAGGGGATATATATCCACATACAGTTGACTGACCTTGGAGTACAGCACAAATTAACATAATACTGTAAAGCAATTATACTCAAAACAAACAAAAAAAAATTGCCATAAAACAGTCACAGTATCCTTATAAAAAGATATTATTAAAAGATTTTAAAGATGAGGAAACTGAGGTATGGAAAGATCAGATCACTTGTTCTAGACCCCACCATTTTGAAAGGTGGGAACTGGAATTGTTACTTCCTATTGAATGATTTTAAGCCCAAGCACTGTCCACTTCATCAATAATTCAAAAAGTATATAATTTTTTACTTGACAAATTTATTGAGAAACATTTACATATCATATGCCTAATTCAGAGATTCTCAACCAAAGGTGAGTTGGCCTCTCAGGGTCATTTGGTAATGTCTGGAGATATACTGAGTTATCACAGCTGTGATAAGAGTGCGCAGAGGCGAGGAATGCTGAACTACACCAGACAGCTTGCCGTGACAAAAAATTATTAAATTCAAAATGCTGAGGCTGAAAAACCTTAATCTAATATTGAAAGTTAGTTTAAGGTATTTCAACTTCTGCCTAACATGTGAAAAAGTCACAAGAGAAAAAGCCCAGTAAGCTACATCATAGATATTTAAAACAATCAGAGAGCAGAAAATACAAAGAATCTTAATAAACTAAATTCTACAAAGTGATAGGCCCTTCCAAGACACAGGGTGGATCACAGCAGAATGACAGGATGGGCAAGAGGAGGAGAAATCTACCAGCAATTAGGGCAAGGGAAAAACACTGGGCTGGCCACAAAATTTTAAGGACCGTGAAGGGGCCAGAATGCTACATCAGCTCCCCAGAACCTCACACACTGTGAATCCTCGCCCGGTGGTCAACTGTTTCAACGTCTGTACCATTTATATGTGGGCAATGTGCTTCAGTTTGAGGACAGCTTCCCATGTGGACAGCCATTGCAGGAGATGTGGGTTCAATCCCTGGGTCAGGAAGATCCCCTGGAGTAGGAAATGGCAACTCATGCTTGTATTCTTGCCCAAGAATTTCATGAACAGAGGAATCTGGTGGGCTACATCCCATGGACTTGCAAAGAGTCAGACATGACTGAACAACTAACACTACTGCTGCTGCTGTGAAGACGCTTGAGTCGTGTCCAACTGTGTGTGACCCCATAGCTGTCAGCCCACCAGGCTCCCCTGTCCCTGGGATTCTCCAGGCAAGAACACTGGAGTGGGTTGCCATTCCCTTCTCCAATGCATGCATGCATGCTAAGTCACTTAAGTCACTCCTCTGATTTAATTGCTAAGTCACATCTAACTCTTTGGAACCCCATGGACCATAGCCCACCAGCCCTCTCTCTCCATGGATTTCCCAGGCAAGAATACTGGAGTGGGTTGCCATTTCCTTCTTCCAACTGACACTAGAGGACAGGATAAAAGAGCTAAGAGAAATCCTCCCACAGCACTCTGGGCCTTCTTAAGAGCAAGGAAGTAGTCACCCAACACTGTGGGTGTGGTAAGAAACCTGAGAGAAAATCCTCTGAGGATCTCAAGTCTCTATTAAGTCCACTGCAGGGGCTGCTAAAGGATGAGGACATAAAAAGATTAGAAAGATAAAACCATTAAGCTCAGAAAACCAGAGTCTGGATTACAGAGGGTAAGTCTGGATGCTGCTCTTATAACTTTTTAAGCCAGTGAAAAATCACACCTAAATAACGCTATGACATAACCCAGACCAAACCGGAGCACAAATTATAGCCTGACAGAAGGAATGTGTTCTCTTCCAGAGATAAGTATGATTTTCTTTTGTCTCTAAAGAATCCACCTGACAATGCAGGAGATGCAAGAGACTTGAGTTTGATCCCTGGGTTGGGAAAATCTCCTGGAGAAGGGAATGGCAATCCACTCCAGTATTCTTGCCTGGAGAATCCCATGGACAGAGGATCCTGGCAAAGAGTCAGGTATGGCTGAGCAATGGACACAGACACTACCATTTTTATATACATAATAGGGGCCAATGTAGGAAACATATACAAGCCATATACAAGCAAGAGAATGTGACTTGAGGACAAAAAGCAAGAGAGAAATTGCAGTATAAGAAATACTTGAAAGATAATCACTGAACATTTCCCTAAACCAATGAAAGACTATAGTCCAGGGATTTCTCTGGCAGTCCAGCAGTTGAGACTCAGTACTTCCACTGTGGGGAGCATGGTTCATCCCAGTGTGGCCAAAAAATAATCAAGTTATTGTGTAGATGACTATAGTCCACAGATCTTACTAGCTCAGCTAACTCTAACTAGAGACACATAGTCAAACTGCTGAGAAGAATAAATCGTGAAGGAAAACCTGCACAGTATACAGTGGCCAAAACAGATTATACACATGGAAACAGCAAAAGGAAGACAGCTGGTGACCAAACTCTCCGATGATGGCCAAGATCCGCTTGTCTTATTCACTCACTAGTCCTCTCCCCTTGAGTGCGCGCAAGGGTCTGTAATGTGCTTCTAATCCACAGACCATGAAAATGATGACAGGATACACAGTATGTGAATAGGAACGTGTTATTAGCTTGTATGATTAGGTTACATGAGATTACAACATTTGTACTGTTAGGAGAATTTTTAAGAGGCAGGCATGTTGAGAAGATCACACATCAGGAAACTGACGGCGGCAATCGGCCAACAGCTGGCACAAACCTGAGGCCCTCTGTCTGACAGCACACAAGGAATCAAATGCTTTCAACAACCTCAGGAGCTTAGAGGTGGATTTGTTCCCAGTTGAACCTCAGATGATACCTCAAATCAGGGCAAACACCTTGATGGCAGTTATGAGAGATGCTAACGCATACGATCCTAAACCCTGCCTTGACTCCTAACCCACAGAAACTGTGAGATGAAAAATCTATGTTGTTTCACTGCTATGTGTATAACAGACAGCTAGCAGGAGCCTGCTGTTACAGCCTAAGTAGCTCAGCCCAGGGCACTCTGTGGTGACCTAGATGGGTGGGATGCAGAGGGAGGTCCAAGAAGGAAGGGATATATGTATACAAGTAGCTGATTCACTTCATTGCACAGAAAACTAGCACAACCACTGTGAAGCAGTTATACCCCGCCACACACAAAAAAAATCGATGTTGTTTTAAGCCATTAAAATTTACAGTAAGCAACAATGCTATGTAGCAGATTTTTAATGCAGATAATACACATATCTTGATTCACACAGGAAAAAATGAAGTCAAGAAGACAATAGAATATCATTGAAAGTGCTAAAAGGAAAAGAAAAAACTTGTCTACTGAGAATTCTAAAAACACAATTTATATCTTTGATATGAAAAAAAACCACACTTTTCAGACAACCGAAAAACTAAGAGAATTATCTTATATCTGCACTACAATAAATCCTAGAAGTTCTTCAGACTAAGGGAGACAACATCAGACACAACACCGTCCCTGAAGAAAGAAATGAAGAGCTTTAGAAAGAGAGAATACGTGGATGGAAATGAAGATCTTGTTTCATTGAACACATATGCTTGTATGTGTCTGTATGTGTGTATATATGAATACTGACAAAATGAAGCCAAGAGAATCATAAAACTTATTGTGAGATTCATAATATATGAGAACTCAGATGATGAGAAGTAGTATATGGAAATCAAACTGCTATAACATGCAGAATATTATTTAAGGAAGTGAAGTGAAATGAAGTCGCTCAGTTGTGTCTGACTCTTTGCGACCCCACGGACTGTAGCCTACCATGCTTCTCAGTCTATGGGACTTTCCAGGCAAGAGTACTGGAGTGGGGTGCCATTTCCTTCTCCAGGGGATCTTCCAAACCCAGGGATCGAACCTGGGTCTCCCACATTGTAGGCAGACGCTTTACCCTCTGAGCCACCAGGGAAGCCTTATTATTTAAGGGTAAACTATGATAACTTGAAGAAGCTGAAGTTGAACAGTTCTATGATGATCTATAAGACCTTTTAGAACTAACACCCAAAAAAGATGTCCTTTTCATTATAGGGGACTGAAATGCAAAAGTAGGAAGTCAAGAAAACACCTCGAGTAACAGGCAAATTTGGCCTTGGAATACGGAATGAAGCAGGGCAAAGGCTAATAAAGTTTTGCCAAGAAAATGCACTGGTCATAGCAAACACCCTCTTCCAGCAACACAAGAGAAGACTCTACACATGGACGTCACCAGATGGTCAACATCAAAATAAGACTGATTATATTCTTTGCAGCCAAAGATGGAGAAGCTCTATACAGTCAGCAAAAACAAAAACGGGAGCTGACTGTGGCTCAGATCATGAACTTCTTATTGCCAAATTCAGACTTAAATCGAAGAAAGTAGGGCAAACCGCTAGACCATTCAGGTATGACTAAATCAAATCGCTTATGATTATACAGTGGAAGTGAGAAATAGATGTAAGGGACTAGATCTGATAGACAGAATGCCTGATAAACTATGGACGGAGGTTCCTGACATTGTACAGGAGACAGGGATCAAGACAATACCTATGGAAAAGAAATACAAAAAAGCAAAATGGCTATCTGAGGAGGCCTTAAAAACAGCTGTGAAAAGAAAAGAAGCAAAAACCAAAGGAGAAAAGGAAAGATAGAAGCATTTGAATGCAGAGTTCCAAAGAATAGCAAGGAGAGATAAGAAAGTCTTCCTCAGTGATCAATGCAAAAAAATCGAGGAAAACAACAGAATGGGAAAGACTAGAGATCTCTTCAAGAAAATTAGAGATACCGAGGGAACATTTCATGCAATGATGGGCTTGATAGAAAACAGAAATGGTATGGACCTAACAGAAGCAGAAGATATTAAGAAGAGGTGGCTAGAATACACAGAAGAACTGTACAAAAAAGATCTTCACGACCAAGATAATCATGATGCTGTGATCACTCACCTACAGCCAGACATCTTGGAATGTGAAGTCAAGTGGGCCTTAGAAAGCATCACTACGAACAAAGCTAGTGGAGGTGATGGAATTCCAGTTGAGCTGTTTCAAATCCTAAAGATGATGCTGTGAAAGTGCTGCACTCAATATGCCAGCAAATGTGGAAAACTCAGCAGTGGCCACAACACTGGGAAAGGTCAGTTTTCATTCCAATCCTAAACAAAGGCAATGCCAAAGAATGTTCAAACTACCGAACAATTGCACTCATCTCACACTTCTAGTAAAGTAATGCTCAAAATTCTCCAAGCCAGGCTTCAGCAATACATGAACTGTGAACTTCTGATGTTCAAGCTGGTTTTAGAAAAGGCAGAGGAACCAGAGATCAAATTGCCAACATCCGCTGGATCATGGAAAAGCAAGAGAGTTCCAGAAAAACATCTATTTCTGCTTTATTGACTATGTCAAAGCCTTTGACTGTGTGGATCACAATAAACTGCGGAAAATTCTAAAACAGATGGGAATACCAGACCACCTGACCTGCCTCTTGAGAAACCTATATGCAAGTCAGGAAGCAACAGTTAGAATTGGACATGGAACAACAGACTGGTTCCAAATAGGAAAAGGAGTATGTCAAGGCTGTATATTGTCACCCTGCTTATTTAACTTCTATGCAGAGTACATCATGAGAAACACTAGACTGGAAGAAGCACAATCTGGAATCAAGATTGCCAGGAGAAATATCAATAACCTCAGATATGCAGATGACACCACCCTTATGGCAGAAAGTAAAGAGGAACTAAAAACCCTCTTGATTAACATGAAAGTGGAGAGTGAAAAAGTTGGCTTAAAGCTCAACATTCAGAAAACGAAGATCATGGCATCGGGTCCCATCACTTCATGAGAAATAGATGGGGAAACAGTGGAAACAGTGTCAGACGTTATTTTTTGAGGCTCCAAAATCACTGCAGATGGTGACTGTAGCCAAGAAATTAAACCACACTTACTCTTCGGAAGGAAAGTTATGACCAACCTAGACAGCATATTCAAAAGCAGAGACATTACTTTGCCAACAAAGTCCAGCTAGTCAAGGCTATGGTTTTTCCAGTGGTCACGTATGGATATGAGAGTTGGACTGTGAAGAAAGAATTGATTCTTTTGAACTGTGGTGTTGGAGAAGCTCTTGAGAGTCCCTTGGACTGCAAGGATGTCCAACCAGTCCATCCTAAAGGAGATCAGTCCTGGGTGTTCATTGGAAGGATTGATGCTAAAGCTGAAATCCCAATCCTTTGGCCACCTCATGCTAAGAGTTGACTCATTGGAAAAGACCCTGATGCTGGGAGGGATTAGGGGCAGGAGGAGAAGGGGATGACAGAGGATGAGATGGCTAGATGGCATCACCAACTTGATGGACGTGAGTTTGAGTAGACTCTAGAAGTAGGTGATGGACAGGAGGCCTGGCATGCTGCGATTCATAGGGTTGAAAAGAGTTGGACACGACTGAGCAACTGAACTGAACTGATAATAACTTGAAGACGTTTACTGTAACCTGTACAATTTATTAGCAGTTTTTATTTATGTCTCGAAATTTTTTTTCCTTTAAATATTTGAAATTGTCTCTGATTCAGTACATTCAATAACGGAACAAAATTCTATGTTATTTGTTTTAAGAATAATGAAAAAAGAGGATTGCTGCAATGGAATACAGAATTCCTCTAGTTTCTTCAAGAATTATGATTTTTGTAACATTCTGTTTATAGGTGTCCTAAAATATTCTTGTGATAGAGAAGAACTGAACAGAAGATTTCCAATACTACGTAAGATAAATCCATAGAGACAGAAAATAGATTGGTAGCTGCCTAACAGGGACTGGGATGAATGGATAGGGATTAACTGTAAATGGATATGAGCAATCTTATTAGGATAATAAAAATATCCTAAAACTGGACTATGGTGATGACTGTGCAACTTAGTAAAAAAAATCACTGAAGTGTACACTTTAACTGGGGTAATTTTATGGTATTTAAATTATACCTAAAAAAATTTAAAAATTGTTTCAAACTATGTTTGAGTAGTGAAATTAACCAGCATTTCTGTAAATTAGAATCTATTTTCTCACATATCCAGATGTTGACACAAATGAAGGGGAAAAAAAACACAACAGTTAATATCATAAAAAACACATAATATTTTTGACTGTTAAGAGATTAACACATTTTGACAGTTAAATTAAAATAGATACTTACAGAAAGTTAAATATGAAATAGTAACTTTCTAACTGAAAGCAAGAGTGGGGGGGGGGAACCACTCCTAATTCAAAATTTAGAATGTTCTCCAAGGTGTATAATGGACAGGTGCTTATCAATAATGTTTTCACATACTGTCTTTTTCCTTCTCAAGTTAGAGACACCATGTTTCTCAGTTTGAGAGAAGGAAAATGATGTGAAATAACTGCCTTTCCCCCTTAACTGTACATATTTAGCATTTCAATTCAATTAGTATAATACAATAAAATAAAAATATGTAGTTTGGCTAATCAGAGTTTCTCAACTTCAGTTGTATCTGGGGGTATTTTAGTCTTAATTACTCTTTGTTGTGGGGGCTGTCTTATGGAGTATGTTTGGCAGCATTCCTGGATTTTATCCACTAAATAATAATAATAAGGATGTATCCAGAAAGATAATCTTGATTAAAAAAAACTTTTAAAAATTACAGCATTTATATGGCTTGTAGGTGTTGAATAATTCATAACACTTTTAAGATGGGGTTAGCACACACTGGGGAGGCAAGGAGGGAAATGAGATAGATCCCGAAGGAGTTAAAGGGAGGCTTCAACTTTAATAGTAAGGTTATAGTGTAGGTTAAAATAGAACTGTCATATAACCCAGCAATCCCACTGCTGGGCATACACACCAAGGAAACTAGAATTGAAAGAGACACATGTACCCCCATGTTCATCGCAGCACTGTTTATAATAGCCAGGACATGAAAGCAACCTAGATGTCCATCAGCAGATGAATGGATAAGAAAGCTGTGGTATATATACACAATGGAGTATTACTCAGCTATTAAAAATAATACATTTGAATCAGTTCTAATGAGGTGGATGAGCCTATTATACAGAGTGAAATAAGCCAGAAAGAAAAACACTAATACAGTATACTAATGCATATATATGGAATTTAGAAAGATGGTAACGATAATCCTGTATGTGAGACAGCAAAAGAAACACAGATGTATAGAACAGTCTTTTGGACTCTGTGGGAGAAGGAGAGGGTGGGATGATTTGGGAGAATGGCATTGAAACATGCATAATATCATATATGAAATGAATCACCAGCCCAGGTTTGATGCATGATACAGGATGCTTGGGGCTGGTGAAGTGGGATGACCCAGAGGGATGGTATGGGGAGGGAGGTGGGAGGGGGGTGGGGGGTTCAGGATGGGGAACACGTGTACACCCATGGCGGATTCATGTTGATGTATGGTGAAACCAATACAATATTGTGAAGTAATTAGCCTCCAATTAAAAGAAATAAATTAACATTAAAAAACCTAAAACAAATAAAATACAAATGTTTACAAACTGGGTGGTGGAGACATTTTTTTGTCTAAATTAAACTCATGTAATTTTGCATACATTTGACCGTTTATTATCTATCTAGCCATCCATCCATCTATCTATCTCTCGGGTTGTGTAAATTAGCATATGATGATTAATAATGACTAATAAACTGAGCATTGGCTTCAAAAGAGTCCTGGAAGATCTTGAGGGTATTTCTATTTTCATCTTTATAGAATCAGGAAGAGGAGTAGTCACAAAATAAAACTGAAACCCTCCAAACTGTAAGACTCCTATGTCTAACAGTGCTGCTATTTCACTTGCATCTCAACATGACTTAGTTTCTAAAATAAAAGCCATCCATCATTCACAACAAAACTACAATGGGGGACTGTTTAAAAATGCATGCTTAAAACATAGCCCATTTAAAAGATTGGGGACTAATTATTCTTACTGTTGACATAGAATTATGTGACAGTCAAAGTACAAACAAATAATTATCTTCAATTTCTGAAAAAGGGCAGAAAATTCTTACCAGATATTGTGATAATCTATTGTGTTTGTTATTATATAGTTCAGTGTTACAGAAATTGAAGTAACTAGGTTATCAAATCATGTCCCTTCCAACAAAAATAACTCCATATGGTAAAATACTGATAAAAAGAGTTCTGTTGGTTGTTATTTCTGCTTCCAGAAATTAGCACAATAAAGGGCTTACATTAAAATTGAGATAATAGAATCCCAAATTTTTCTCCTTTTAATTTTACAGTTCAAAGACCCCTTAGAGGTTGTTTAGCTCTTATTTCACAGATGTGGAAAATGCGATTCAGAAAGTTCAAGTTATTTCCATCTCCAAAGTCACCTTGTTAGTCACAGTTAAGTCTAGAACTCATATCTTCATCCTTCTATGATCTTTCCACACTGCCAAAGTGAATCCCTGACATATTATCTATTTTATTAAGGAATATTTTATAACACAACATAATGGCTTAATTGGTAACTACATGGCTAATGTGCATTTCAGAACACATTAAGAAAATTAATGCCATTATTAGAAGAAAAGGCCTTTACTGCAGTTTAAGCTTCCATTTTTTCCCCCAATTACTGCATAATCCTAGTTCTTAAGGGGAAAAAAATCAAGTGCAGCCAGCCACATATAACCAATGCAAAGTCCATGACACTATCAATATGAAAATACCTCAGAGTCACAAAGCTAGATCATCTCTACATCAGTCAATTCCCTAAAACTCAAGGATGTCAATCATTGGGAAGGATCAGCTAACCTATTCCCCCACAAGAACTCTGATTTAATGTTCCCAACATCTGTTGTCAACAAAGGAAAATAAAGGGAATGGAGATTCAATTTGTATCCTAGTTTAAGGCATTCAAGACAAACATGAGGATAAACACACTGTTTATTCTCTGAACTGATGGCATTTTTCTGTTTGCTTTTACCTGGTGTTTCATTTAGCTCAACAAATTTCACTTTCTTCTTTATCTCTTCCTTTGAGCCTCAGAATTCCAGAGCTTTCAAAAAGAGCTACCTGGATGAATCTTGCAAAGCACAAGAAAGCTAGCACTGTTTTGACACACTAACACAAAAAGTTGGTTTAGCACACAGTGATATAACTAAACAACTACCTTGAATTCTGCCCTCAACGGATATGTGTATATCCCCATTGCTACAGAAAAAGATCATGAATTGGTTTCTTTTTCATGTTGGCTTGATAATACTGAGGGAAAGCACTGAAATGGGAGCAGATCGCCTTAGGTATGTGTCCTAAATAAAGATTATTTACCTCTCTGGAACACATTTGTCAAAGAATAAGGATAATAATACCAGTTATATCAGTTAGGATTATATTTAGCTGTCACTGACAGAAATCCAGAAACTAGCAAAGGTTAAGCAAGACTGAAGGTTATTCCCTCCTATATAAAACTCTGAGAAAGTAGACCATAACTGACATGGTGGTTAACTGCATCAGAGAACCAGAATCTTTCTATCCTGTTGTTGTGTCCTTCACAACTTCTATCTCCTAATCCAGGGAAGCAGCATTTTGACGTAGGGACAAGGAGGATGGAAGACACAAAGATGGAAAGGTAAAGAGTACACAGATATTGACTCTAAAAAAAGCAGATGTATAGCACAAAGGACTTAGGTCCCATTGGCCAGAATTATATCACTCCTGAATCTCTTGCTCTGGAAGAAGTCAGCGTCATGCCATGCGAAAGACCTGTAAAAAAGCCAAGCAGTGGGAAACTGAGTCCTTTGACCAAGAGTCAGCAAGAAGCTGAGGTCTCCTGTCAGTATCCTTACAAATGAGTTATCTTGCAAATGGATCCTCCAGCCTAGGCCAAGTTTCTGAACAATTTCAGACTAAGCGAATAGCCTGATTGCAAACTCTTATGAGACCTTGAGCCAGAAACCCTCAGCTAAATTGCTTCTGCATTTCTGACCCTTAAAAACTGCAGAACAAATATGTGACAATGTTTTTTTTTTTTTTTAATTTTAATTGTGGTAAAATACATGTAATATAAAACTTACCATCTCAACCATTTTTAAGCATATGGTTCAGGAGAGTTAAGTATCAGGTTGGCGTAAAAGTTCATTCAGGTTTTTTCCATCATAGCTTACAGAAAAACCCAAACAAACTTTTTGACCAACCCAATATATTTAACACTGTTGAAAACTCATTTATGTAGTTATCTGTTCAGGACAGAAGTGTAAGATAGCTTTGCAGCCAAATTTAAAGTGTTGTTTTTTGTTGTTGTTGTTGTTGTTTTCCGTTTAAGGGGCAAACTTCTTGTCCATAAATACAGTTCCACAAAGATCACCCATGTCTTCTCATAGAGTGCCACATGACTTCTTTCAGGTTGAATATTTTTGGTTGTTTGCTTCTTTCTATTTGCCCTTTTTTTTTTTTGCAATTAAAAGCTAGTGAGCAAATTTTCAAGTCCAGCCAAATAAATCATAAAACAAACTGATTTTTTCCTTCATTCCTATGTGATTAAACTTGATGCTAACAGTCTGCAAGACTTTGGCAAAAGGAGTAAGAAAAAATAGGTGAAACAGAAAAACTTCATCTCAACTTTCCAAACAACTCAAGTGAGACAAACCTTAGGCATAGGTACTAAACCAACAAGATTCATTTGCCTTCAATTATTCTTTTAAGAATTGTAATACAGGTGTGCATTCTCCATATGTCTTCCTGCCATGATTCTCCACTCAGGAAATGTTATTTTCTTATTTTTCATTGCTGCCCATAGATTTTTTTTAAGTCCTTTGCTGCCAAAATATATCCATCCACAACTTCTCAGAGGGCAGTTGTCTCTGTAAAGCATAATAATCTGGTATTTATTAGTTGTAATTGCTTGTTCACCCCAGACGACCAATGGAAGAACTTCTCCCTGGGGCTACCTTGCAATGCCATCTATGGGTTTAAATTAGGAGAAAAAGAAAAACACAAAGAACTCGGATGAACTGCAAAGCTTATAGAACCAACTCTGATGTGAGGGATAGGAAGAGGCAATTATCTAGGAAATCACCTCATTGTTCTTATATGAAGGTCAATCAATTTACTCCTACTTTGTTTTTAACCTTAGCTGTATGATAAATTAGCACTTTTCTGTATTTTCTAGCTACCTCCTAGTTATAGTCTCTGCCATAGCAAGGAGAGTCAAAAGAAGTAATTACTGAAATGTTTGTCATATCTCCCCATCAACCATACTACTTTAAATATTTTAATATTAATTTAGCTGATTCACACTTTAAAACCTTATAAAATGTATTTGTATCTATGCTAATGAGAAAGGGAAATTATACTTTTTCAGTTCACAGTGTTGGGAGCTGTAGGATTTATATAGTTGTGGAAGCATTCCAATTCTGACACAAAGCAGAAGCAGATGTAGCTGCAATAAGGCTCACATGAAGGAAACATTGCAAAACTTTTACATATGAACAGTGAGGTCAAAATTTTTCTTAAATAATATTGTCTAGATTATACATGTATGCTCCTTAAGATAACTTTTTAAGTACCCATACTGGATGTGTTAAAAATAATCAAAATATCCAGATGACATTATCCTTAGAGCCAGGGCATGTGTCTATTGGAAACTGGGTGAGACAATACCTAAAATACCTAAAAATACCTGCATCAACCCATTCACATATTACTGAGGAAATTTATCAGTTATCAAGAGAGAAAGAAAATAAAAATGTACTAGAGAAATGAATGGAGAAGGCGATGGCACCCCACATGAGTACTCTTGCCTGGAAAATCCCATGGATGGAGGAGCCTGGTGGGCTGCAGTCCATGGGGTCGCTAAGAGTCAGACACGACTGAGTGACTTCACTTTGACTTTTCACTTTCATACATTAGAGAAGGAAATGGCAACACACTCCATTACTTGCCTGGAGAATCCCAGGGATGGGGGAGCCTGGTGGGCTGCCATCTATGGGGTCACACAGAGTCGGATATGACTGAAGCGACTTAGCAGCAGCAGCAGCAGCAGCAGCAGGGAAATGAAACCACAAGAAACTGGATTGCATTACATAATCCCCAGAATCACACACTTGTCTGCTGAACAAATCAGATGTATTATTACTGGCAGTCTTCCTAAGGGCCAGAATCTAGGCTATCAAGAAAATCTTTTTCTTCTTAGTATTTATTTATTTGGCTGCATAAAGCCCTACAGTGCAAGGGGTCCAGAACATGAAGGCTCAGAAGCTGTGGTGCACACACGTAGTTGCCCTGCTGCCTGTGGAATCCGTTTCCCAACCAGGGATCAAACCCCCATCCCCTGCACTGCAAGGTGGATTCTTAACCACTGGACCACCAGGGACGTCCCTATTATGAGAACCTTTGGGTCAAAATGATCAGGCCCTGGGATTCCTGGTAGCTCCTGAGCATTGGGACGGAACCTAACAGCCTCACCTCCTGACCACACAATACCTCTTTTACCATACCTTTTTCATGATGCCTCTTTGTTGTTAAACTTGTGAGGCATAGGGAGATTTAGAATCCTCCTGGGTACTCATGCATATACAAATTTGAAATGCAGGTAAGTGCACACACACGGGCTGAACTTTTTGACCAATAGGAGATAGAATCCAACGGATCCAGTACAAAAGTCCTCCTTCTCTTTGTTGTTTCAAACTCTCTCCCTCCTGGCCCTACTATAGACACACTTACACAGATGCTACCGATAGGCAACTTACAAGGCTGCTCAGAAGCATGATCCCAAGGATGAAGATACCCATTATACTTATCAGTGGCCATCCTCACACTGACTCTTCTGCCCTGCTTTACTCCCATTATCGCCCATGCTGACACTAATTATACTCCCTTTAAAATAAAAGCATGTTAGCCCTCTTCCACCTCTTCCACAATCTTTGTTTTTTCTAAAACTCAGATAAAACACACAGCCAAATGCTGCATGTGGATGTGAGGTACAAATTTACACTATGAACTGAGAGAAAATATCACTGAGAAATTGACAAAACCTGGTATCAAACCATGAAAACTTCTATTGATCTGACTGAAATAAGAAGCCTTTTCTACAGAAACACTTTCATAGCCAAAAACTCATGGGACTTCCAGAGAGGATAAAACTCTCAGGAGCTGTGAGCACAAAGGAAAATAATTACAAACCACATGAATAAATGAATTTTCGTGATAGGTGATAACGCAAACATTCAGGAAAAGTACTTAAAATAATAGAGTACCTTGAATGAAACTATTTTAAAATATTTAGCATAATTAGAGACATAAAATAAGAGAAAGAAAACAAAATCAAATAACCAAATAACTATTAACCAGGACAGGTACATTTTTACAGAGGAATGGAATAAAATTTCCATAAATGTAAAATAGAGTAATTGGCAATAAAAGCTCAGTGTGTAGGCTAAAGAACAGATTACACAAAACTAAAGAAAGATTTACTACACTGAATTCAGTGTCTCAAGACAGTAAAATGCTGACAGAAAATAAAAACATGGATACCATTTAAAAAGTGGTTATTTTCCCATAACTGAAAAAGACACAAGCACCCTACTGTTCATCGCAGCACTATTTACAATAGCTAGGATATGGAAGCAACCTGTGACAGATGCCCAGTGACAAATGAATGGATAAAGAAACGTGGTACATACATAGTGGAATATTAGCAATTTAGAGGAATGCATTTGACTCAGTTCTAGACAGGTGGATGAACCGAGAGCCTGTTCTATAGACCGAAATAAGTCAGAAAGAGAAAGACAAATATCGTGTATTAACCCATGCATATGGAATCTAGAAATATGGTACCGACGAACTTATTTGCCGAGTAGCAATGGAGACACAGACATGGAAAACAGACTTGTGAACACAGAGGGGGAAGGAGAGGGCAGGATGAATTACAGGAGTACATTGCCATATGTAAAATTAGATAGCTAGTGGGAGGCTACCGTATGATGCAGGGTGCCCAAATTCGGTGCTCTGTGATAACCTAGAGGGTGGGATGGGGTGGGAAGTGGAAGGGAGGTTCAGGAGGAAGGAGCATATGTATACCTATGGCTGACTCACATTGACGCACGGCCGAAGCCAACACAATGTTGTAAAGCAATCACTCTCCAATTAACAACAAATAATTTCTTTAAGTGGCTATTTTCCAAGGGCAACAATCTAAGGCCCACTGTAAACATATTAGGAATTTCAAAGGAGAAATAAAAAGAGATTATGAGCACAATGCTTGATGTGTCAATGACTGAACAACTTTCCACAATTATATCACTGCCATTGCAAAATTATTTGGCTACCTTTCCATTTTAAAGTTCAAAAATAATGTCATTTGAAAAACCAAATTTGTTTCACCATTTTTAACAGGCTTTTTTCTGGCATTTATACTTAAAACTGCTAGATGTATATTTCTCTGTCTATGGTGTTTTTTAATTCACAAGGCATGGCTTTCAGTTGATAGCCAGATATTCTAAACTCAGGTTTCTGTTTTCAACTGCCCAGCAAACAACAATCCTTAACAGACATGGAATCACTCAGACCTACTGACATTTGACCTACAAAAGTGCATCTTACAGGTATGTTGTCTCTTTATGCAGAGTGAATTGCTTCCCACAGATACCTCTGCAAAATGAGCAGAGTCAAAGAATTTAATCATAGTTCCACTGCACTTAGAGAAGTATTAAGATATTTTGACAAAATTTAATATTTTAAAAGTACTTTATTGTTACATATTTCACCCTAGGTGTGATTTTCTTTTAATTGTATTTATCCTGCTTGGGATTTTTCTGATATTTTTGTCTCCAAGGGTCAATATTTTCAACAGTTTTGGGACTCTTGGGGGCATTTCTTCATTTCCTTTCCCCTCTTTCTCCTCTCTCAGGCTAGAATTCCAATTACACAATTCTAGATAACATTACACTGTTTCACATAGCATTATTCATTTATTGTCCCCAAATTTCTGCTCTCTTTTCCACAGACTGGATAATTTCTATTGACTTACTTTTAATTCAGCACTAAATATTTCTTTTTCTAAAAATAATTTCCAGGTCATTGCTAAGATGTCCTATCTATTGACACACATACATCTGCTTATGCAAATCCTTGAACATATCTGTAATATGTTTTAAAATCCACATCTGATAATTTCAACAGCTGGGTCATTTCATGGCCTATTTATATTGAACACGCTTTCTGATAATGCATGAAACTTCCTCTCTTCTTTACATGTCTTGAATAACAACGTTTTTACGCTAAAAATTGTGTAACATCATACAGTGTCTGGATTATGTTGCTTTTCTTCAGAGGACACTGACTTTTGATCTTCCTGTCAGAGCACAGTCACTGGCAGACGGTCGTGGTTCTGTTTTTGTTCATGTTGCTCTATTGCTTTTATTCTTGGAGTTTACTCAGTGATTTGGTCTTTATTGATTAAAGTGTATTCTTTCTGGGGTCTTAATTGATGTCTGTGGTACTCAGCCAGCAAGAATTCCCCATGGTGGCTGGGGTGGAACTCCTATGTCCCCCAGCCCATACTTCCCCACCCTCACATCGCTGCTCCGCCCTCCATTCCACAGAAGATATTCTCCACCAGGTCCTGTATCTACTAGGTTGGCACTTGGTCAGTGACCCTCAGAGAACTCATCGGACATCTGAGCCCTGCTCCCATGCACAGCTTCTTCCAGTCAACTTCCCTTCCTTTCACATTCCAGCTGCCTTGGCACCCTAGAATTTCTCAATTCAACAAGAGCTCCATGCTCTTCTGGGATCTGGCCCACTACCCAGTATTCTGGACAGTGCCCTTGGGCATTAAGTTTAGGAACACGGAGGGATCATCTCGCAAGGATCACTGTCTTAACACTGCCTGTGGTCTAATCTCTGAACAAAACTGTCTCATATACCTTGTGCATTTTATAGTTGCTTGTGGCAAGAGCGTAAGTTGGAAACCAGTTATCCAAACATGGCCAGAAGTGAAGTTTCTATACTACTGTGTTTAAGAATAAAAGCATGAACAATAAAACAAAAATTGAAAACATATTAAATATTCACTAATAGGTAATTGCTTAAATTAGGTGGCATATTTATCTTGATACTCCACTTAACTTTAACAAGTAAAAAAGTAAAGTTGCTCAGTCGTGTCCAACTCTTTGTGACCCCACGGATTGTAGCCTACCAGGCTCTGCCAGGGGCCAGCATGAGGAATTCCACCCATGGCAAAGGTCATGAGAAAGGAGGCTTGGCATACACAAAGGCATGATCAAGCCTCAGGAAACCCCCTGTTCGTAAGCATCCAATCCCAAAACCAGAGTCTGTTTCATGCTCTCACCTACACCTCTGACTTTACAGGGGGTTCTACCCCATAACTATTTCTCTCAGAGAAGGAGTTACCTTGCAGCTCCAGTTAATAAAAATTCCTGGGCGTGACAAGAGTGTTTCAACTTAGAAATTCCTCTGGAGGTCCTCTAGCCTCCCTGATCAGGTTCGTCCGGCCACATGTGATTGTTTATAGCCTCCTAACCTTGAGAGGCACGAGATGCTTTAAAACTTTCTAAATACAGACTCTTTTAAGAAGTTAGAAAATTATTAGTATAGTATAGTGGGTTGATTAGAAATTATATTGGTGAAGGGTTTTTTCATTTGTCCTGCCAATAATCACTGTTAATTCCCTGCCCTGGGTGTGACAAGGGTGTCTCAGGTCAAACTTCTCTGCTGACAAACTAGCTTGTGTGACAACCTCTCAACCATAAACAGCACAGAGAGTTTGGAGTATTTTGAAAATCTTAATTAGCAAAGGGCTTTTCTCATTGTTGAGTCAATGATTGCCGCCAGGCCTCCATATCCTTAGGCACCTGGGAATATATTAATTAATATATTTGGCATATAGAAAAGGAAATTAGTAGTTTTTGATGTTAGCAATACTAGACTTTTTGAGTTAATAATTTTTCTCTTTTGTTATAGATCACTGTACTTTGTTATAAATCACTATGTTCTTGCTATGCAAAAATATAACTTTATCACTATCTTAAGACTAAATAGATCTTAAGGGGAACACTGGTGAAGGGTTTTCATTTGTTGAGCCGATATTTGCTGCTAAATTTCCATATTCCTTGCCCTTATAATGAATATAACTAGCATATAGGAGAAATAAGTATTAACCTTTAAGATTAATCATGTTAAACCTTAGGCTAAGTAAATTCCTTTCTTAGTTTTAACCTACTACACCCTCACCCTATAGGAATGCAACTTTATTTGGAGGGTGGTGCTTGGTTTAAGAAAAAATCACCCCTGGAAAAAATAAGTTTTCTGGTTAACTGACCGTTATCAGAAAGCACCATAAAATGTCAGCAGGCCTCATGGCCAGAAGATGATGTAAAACCCATAAGACCTTTGTATAATTTTATATGAAGCACCTGATTATGACAAGGGTCAGGTCTGCTGACCCCCACGTGACTCTATATTCATCCCTATGTATAACAAAAGGTATATAAAAAAACCTGAAAAATAAAGAAATCGGATCAGTTTCTAGAAAGACTGATTCCCCCATGTCGTTTCTTTCTTGCTCCCCATTTTTCTGGCTCAATTCCCATCTGGAGCATGGATGCTATTCCACGTAAACCAAGTTATTCAGCCTCTTTTCCTCCACTAATTTTCCTACTACACTATCTGTTTCTAATCTCTCTATATATCTGTAATTAAGATTTTTCCAAAGACACCGACTCCGTCCCCAACTTCGAATCACCCTGGATCCACTGGGGCTGGACCCCGGCAAGGCTCCTCTGTTCATGGGATTTTCCAGGCAAGAGTACTGGAGTGGGTTGCTATTTCCTTCTCCAGGGGATCTTCCTGACCCAGGGATCAAACCCAGGTCTCCAGCATTGCAGACAGGCACTTTACCGTCTGAGCCACCAGGGAAGCCCTTTAACAATAATGACATGGAAAGATAATCTAAGACACATAGTTAATATTTTTTAAGTGCTCACAAAACTACTATTCTGTAATATGTGTTCATGCAGAACTGCAGAAAATAAACTGCAAGGATAAACTTCAAACTACAAGCATACAGTCACTTTGAAGAGTATGACTGAAAGCAGCAGTGTACATGTGCTCTGTGCTCGAGTCTGCATGCATTTGTGATAGCTGGCTCATTCACAGGCTGAAAATGCAATAGTACATTTTAAAAACAAAATCATGAAGAGAACTTCACCCTGCTAAAATTGCTTGGGAGTCACTGTCAACACATCTAACTCTCGTTTTGTGAAATACCTGCTGTAACTTCAAGTTGAAGGCATCTGCTGTAAGGAAAGTGGGAACTGGACACATTCACAAAAAATATGATCATTCTGTCAGCACTGCCTTGTTGCCTTTTAGTTTTGACACCAGTCTGTGCAGTGGTGCCCTCCCTGTCTCTGTGTTTTCTAGTGCTGCGGGCCTGAAATGCTCCTTCCTTCCTATCATTGGAAACCGACATGAAGGATCCACCCTCTCTGGAGTATCTGACGTGCCAATTTTAAGGGAGGGTTGGAGTGGTAAACACTTGACGCAGTTTATTTCTTTTCAAATGGTGAGACTCAGAGTCTTCCCCCAGGCCCAGGTTTTGAATATTTGAAAACTACTTTGATGTCTTTCAACATCTTGACAGGCATGAGGACTCGGAAATACCAGAAATATGTCGAACGGCATCAGATCCTCTGTCTCTGAGAATGATGGACACTATCTTTCAGGATCAGTTCCCAGAGTGATTTGCTCAAATTCAGCTAGTTCAAATAAGAATTCTTTTCCTTAAACTTCAGAAATTAATGGGAACTGGGGATGACGCACAGGTCAGCTAATCATTTCTCCTCCTTTCACCTTTCTCCTCATCACTACAATTCCCTATAAAATCAGTAATTCAGAGTTCCCCTAGCTAAACTATGGGAAATATATAACACAGACATGGGTAAAAATCTCTATCAAAAATGTTTTCTATATATTTCAACTTCTCTTAACTTTATAAAGGTACTATCAATTTGACCATCCGGAATAAATCTCCTTGTCAGAATTCCTGGAATATGAAGAGAGATTTCTTTAATCCCAGTCCTAGCTCTAGTCATCATCAGCTGTGCAGTGCTGGTTGAGCTATTTAACTTCTCTGTGCTTCTTTGTTTCACACCAGTAAAACAGGGACCATAATGATAGAGCTGTTTGAGAATTAAGTAATCTGTGTTTAAAAGTCCGTAGGACATACTGAAGACTTCATATGTTTTCATTATTATCACTACCATCACCATTGCCTTCATAGTCATCATGATTAATACAATATCATCTCTTGAATGCTTATTTTACCCTCTCTTGTAAACCAATAATGGTTTTCCATGGATTTCTTTTCATTTCTGTTTAAGGATTTTACTTTCTCCAAGCTGTGCTAAACCAATAGTAACTGAAACATGAATATTTCTGACACAGGAATTATGGCTGTAATCTTAAAAGAATGAGCCCCAAACTCAAAGCAAGCACTCAGTGCATTTTAACTGAGTTCACTCCTACCTGTGTGGACTCATCACACAGTAACTAACCAATTCTGTAGATGACATAGTGGGTGTTCATCAAGTACGTATTCAATGAATAATGATTTTATAAGAATAGAATATATATACATGTGTGAGTATATAAACACATATATATCACTTCCATTTGATATTATTGAGATACTAAGATTCACTGAACAGACTGAGAATTTATGTTTGTCTGTGTGTTTGTGTTTCTCTTTTCCTCTCTCTCCCTCAATATATTTACACACACACACACACACAAAAAACATTTCCCACTACAACTGAGTCACTAAGCAGGACTTTGAGGAGAACATCCTGTTCTCCAGGAAGCATTCTTCACTAGGAGAAAGAGCTTCAATCTCTAGCATCAAGAAAGAACTGAAAATCAGATGCCTAGATCTATCCCACTATACCTAGACTACTCATACATCCCAAGTGGTAGAACTAACCAACTTCACATAAACATTTTCCTCTACTACTTTTTGTGACATTTTTCTGACAGATACCCATTTTAAGCTGATTCCATTAATTCAGAATAAAGAAAAGCATATGAGCATGAGCTAATGTGACTTTTTCTGGCCCACACAATCACCATCCAAGGGTAATACATAGCAACTTTACTTACTTATACACCTATATAAAAGGAAAAGTTCTTTTAAAAAGCAAAGAAAAAAGAAAAAAAATATAATAAATAGAAAAAAAAAGAGAATGTTGCTATAGGGAAAGCGGAGGAAAATGTACTACAGGCTGAGACAAGAATTTGGTTGATGTATTTAAGGAATAAGAACCTAGTGTAGCTAAAGAGGAAAGAATGAGGGGAGAGGGGGGGAATGAGCTGAAATGAGGCTGAGAAAGCAACCACAGGCCAGATTACATGGGGTTGTTGAACGTTCTGTCAGACATTTGGATTTTACTCTAAACGAGGTGGAAAGCCATTGAAGGGGTCCCAGTAAAGGTCAGACATTAACGTTTCCACTTTAAGATTGTATGCAAAACAGCCCGAAGTGACCTGAGGATAGAAGAAAGAGGATCAGAGGCTGCGGAGGGTGTCCCCTCTTCCATTTCCCTCTTTTATGGCTATCACTGCCGATCATACTCCCTCATCTTTGTAAGACTAACTGTGAGGTCAGGGACAACGTCAGATTGGTTTTTTACCCACTGTAGTACTTATCATATTCTCTGACTTCTCAAATTATTTATTCAAGGAGTAACAGTTATGAGAACAACTGAATTCCCTTAGTTTTTAGTGTATTTAATGAGACAAATTCTAATTATTGACAAATTTTACATCATTTGGAATATAAAGTCTTCCAAATTAAAGATATGGCATAATCAAAAGACTTGGCAAAGCAACAGATTTCTGCAATGCTTTACAGTAGTATAAAGAGGAATATTTATTAAATGGCCCCTTGAATACATGGCTCTGTAGAAAAAATACTCTTTCATTATCCATGTTGGCACCCTTTCATAATTAACATCATACTAACAGGATTTTGTAAAGCTTCCAGTGAACTAAATTTGCATATTTGACATGCATATGCTTTGTAAAATCTGCATAGTATTTAAATCATTACATAATCTTGCTCAATAAAGACGAGTGACAAAAAACACAAGGTAACCTCTCCACGTTCTTCCCTTTGCTCAAAATGTACTTCATTCCTTCATAAAAAGAAAGAGACCCAGCTTCATCGATCATTTCCAAATTGATATGCATAACTAGATCTTACCTCCTGCTTGTAAATCTCCATGCAACGAGAAAGGGACACAACACAGGCCTGATGATTACAAACAGTATTAGGTAACTCAAAGCTACAGACTTCACAGTGTCACGGAAGGTTGGCACACTGAATATTAGATGGTCTAAAGAGCCCCACAGGGAAAACGATGCAATTTGGATTGTTAAAAGTATGGGAGCGTCTGCTTTCTTTCCTTTTGATTAACTCCCAACATAATACACACACATGATTATACTTCTCTAAAATCTAGAAATAAAGAGAGATGATAAATTAATCAACTGCATTTTATAATGAAAAATTCAGTGTCTCTCTCAGATCCTAGAACTTATTTATTCTTTATCTTTCACAGCTTTATAGAAGTATTCACAGGTTATCGAGTGTTTGATCATTTTCCCCCTCTTTGATGAAAAGTCCAGCAAAACATTAATTTTCATACATTGAAAATTAATCATTGCCTTATAAAGAAATTCTAGGTAGTAGGGAGTTTTTTCTGTTACTTTGAAAAGGCTAGCTTCAAATATATTTAGTATTTAGTGCCAATAATATCTCTTTCTTCTGTATTTCTAATCTCATCTTGACCCAATTACATAAATAGGAAAACCAATGGATTTAATATTCCTCATCATTGTATTTTTTAAATTAAATCCCCAGTTATCATAAGACAGCAATTTCCATTTAAATATTATTGGTGAATCTTAACTCTCCTCTGTAAACACAATGTTTGGGAATCATATTAATAGTTATAGTTACTACTGTGTAGTCACCCTAAAACAATGATATTTTTAAACAACTAAGGTCACAGTTTCTGCACTGTCCCACATGGGGAGCCTCAGTTGGGAAAGTGCAAACACTAAGGTGACTTGAACACAGGAGATCTGGAATTATGGAAATACTTCTGATGATTAATGCTGGCTGTTGTCTGGGACCAAGGCTGAGCAGTCAACCAGAACATTTCCCATGCCATCTTCACGAGGCCTGAATTTCCTCACAGTGTGGTTCCCTCAAGACAGTCCTTACATCAAGGCTCAGGACTCCAAAGGTAAGTTTCCCAGCCCACAAGCCAGAAATGGTGTTGCTTTGTATGACCAGGTCTTGGAAGCCATCTTGTATCACTTCTGCCAAATTCAACTGGTTATAAACTAATTGTAAACTGTTCCAGATTCAAGGAGAGAGTAGCTAGGGACCACTTCTGGAGGACAGAGGGATAAAGTTCAAAAGAGCATGAGGAATGGGTAATATTTTTAGCCACATTTGGGAAATATAATCCACCTCATCTACTTTTACATTCCTTATGTCCACTGGGAGGTACTTACATGGTCCTATACAAGTAACAGTGGTAACCAGGACAGGAAATCTATGCTTATTCCGTGAGCTTCCCTGCTTCATTTCTGGCTGGGAACTCAAATATGGGGACAAAGAATACCTGCATCCATATGTACTAAAGAGATCTGGGAGGTTACTTACAGAAGATTTGCTAGGTAGTAAATACGAACTAATTTTACCAATGTTAGTTGGTAAATAACCTCCAAAATGAAGACTCCCTGTGTTTATGTTCCTCAGACTAGTAGAGCAGGACATGCTAGTTAGGCCTCCATCCTACTGATACCTATTTTGCCAGGGTCCAGCCCTGGTGGATCCAGGGTAATTCGAAGGGGAGACAGAATTGGCGTCCTAGGAAAAAACTTATTTAATTACATATATAGAGAGAGATTAGAAATGGATAGTGTAGTAGGAAATATTAGTGGAGAAAAAGAGGCTGAATAACTTGGTTTACGTGGGATACCAATAAAATTCCAAGACAAGGAATTTGCACCATCTACATTGGGCCACCGGCACCCGTTTGAATATCGGAGGGTGCCCTGCCTTGGGCTCCCTCTCTCACGGATCTTAGAAGCAAGGGCAAGTAAGTAGACGTAGTGAGCAACCACTCTCCAGATGGGAATTCAGGCAGAAAAACAAGGAGCAAGGAAGAAACGACACGGGGGAATCAGTCTTTCCAGAAACTGATCAGATTTCTTTATTTTTTAGGTTTGCTTATATACCTTTTGTTACACATAGAGACAAATGGAAATTTTAAAGTCACACAGGGGTCAGCAGTCCTGACCTTTATCAAAATCAGGTGCTTCACATAAATGTATATTTAAAAAAAAACGGTCTTGGGGTTTTACATCATCTTCTGGCCATGAGGCCTGCTGACATTTTACGACCCTTTCTTTCTGATAATGGTCAGTTAACCAGAAAACTTATTTTTTCCAAGGGTGTTTTTTCTTAAACCAGGCACCACCCTCTGAAGGTACCAGACAAAGTTGCATTCCTATAGGGTGAGGGTGTAGTGGGTTACAACTAAGAAAGGAATTTATTTAACCTAAGGTTAACATGATTAATCTTAAAGGTTAATACTTATTTCTCCTATATGTTAGTTATATTCATTATAAGGGCAGGGAATATGGAGATTTAGCAGCAAACATCAGCCCAACAAATGAAAACCCTTCACCAATGTTCCCCTTAAGATCTATTTAGTCTTAAGCTAATGACAAAGTTACATTTTTACACAGCAAGGACACAGTGATTTATAACAAAGTACAGTGATCTATAACAAAAGAGAAAATTCATTAACTCAAAAATCTGGTATTGCTAACATCAAAAACTACTATATTTCCTTTTCTATATTCCAAATACATTAATATATTCCCAGGTGCCTAAGGATATTGAGGCCTGGTGGCAATCATTGACTCAACAATGAGAAAAGCCCTATGCTAATTAAGATTTTCAAAATACTGCAAACTCTCTGTGCTGTTTATGGTTGAGTGCCGGAGTCCAGCCCGGGTGGATCCAGGGTGATTCAAAGGTGGGGACGGAGTCAGCGTCTTTGGAAAAATACATATTTAATCACAGATATAGAGAGATCAGAAATGGATAGTGTAGTAGGAAGATTAGTGGAGAAAGAGAGGCTGAATAACTTGGATTATGTGGAATAGCATCCATGCTCCAGATGGGAATTCAGCCAGAAAAACGGGAGCAAGAAAGAAGCAACATGGGGGAATCAGTCTTTCCGGAAACTGATCCAATTTCTCTATTTTGGGGTTTGCTTATATACCTTTTGTTACACATAAGGATGAATACAGAGTCACGTGGGAGTCAGCAGTCCTGACCTTTATCAAAATCAGGTGCTTCACATAAATGTATAAAAAAAAGGTACATTATCTTCTGGCCATGAGTGAGACCTGCTGATATTTTATGATCCTTTCTTTCTGATAACCAAAAACTTATTTCTTCCAAGGGTGTTTTTTCTTAAACCAGGCACCACCCTCCAAATAAAGTTACATTCCTATAGAGTGAGGGTGTAGTGAGTTACAATCAAGAAAGGAATTTATTTAACCCAAGGTTAACATGATTAGTCTTAAAGGTTAATACTTATTTCTCCTATATGTTAGTTATATTCATTATAAGGGTAGGGAACATGGAGATTTAGCAGCAAACATCAGCCCAACAAATGAAAATCCTTTCACCAATGCTCCCATTAAGATCTATTTGATCTTAAGATAGTGATAAAGTTATGTTTTTACATAACAAGGACACATGATTTATAACAAAGCACAGTGATCTATTACAAAAGAGAAAATCCATTAACTCAAAAAGTCTAGTATTGCTAACATCACAAACTACTGTATTTCCTTTTCTATATTCCAAATACATTGATTAATATATTCCCAGGTGCCTAAGGATATGGAGGCCTGGCAGCAATCATTGACTCAACAAGAAGAAAAAGCCCTATGCTAATTAAGACTCTCAAAATACTCCAAAACTCTCTGTGCTGTTTATGGTTGACAGGTAGTAAACAATCATGTGCATAGTGGCAGGAGTATGGA
This sequence comes from Ovis aries, assembly GCF_016772045.2. Lineage (NCBI taxonomy): Eukaryota > Metazoa > Chordata > Mammalia > Artiodactyla > Bovidae > Ovis > Ovis aries. The sequence goes on along the minus strand of NC_056068.1, from coordinate 66,733,315 downwards.
TAATCCTGTCACACAAGCTAGTCTGTCAGCAGAGAGGTTTGACCGGAGACATCCTTGTCCCACCCAGAGCAGGGAATTAGCAGCAATTATTGACACAACAAATGAAGAACCCTTCACCAGTATAATTCCTAACCAACCCACTACACTAATAATTTCTAACTCCCCAAAATAATTTGCCTTTAGAAAGTCTAAAACATCTTGTGCCTCTCAGATTGGGAGGCTGTAAACAATCACATGTGGCTGGACAAACCTATACAGGTGGGCTAGATAACCTTCAGAGGAGTCCTTAAGCTGAAACACTCTTGTCACGCCCAAGAATTTTTATTGCCTTGGAGCTGCACGTTTACTCCTTCTCCAAGAAAAACAGTTATGGGGGAGAGCATAAAACAGACTCTGGTTTTGGGGTAGATGCTCGGGAACAGGGGGTTTCCTGAGGCTTGATCACGCCTTTGCGTATGCCAAGCCTCCTTCCTCATGACCTTTGCCATGGGTGGAGTTCCTCATGCTGGCAGTTGAGAGGTAGCAGCAGGAGTGTGGATAATCCTGACACAGAGCTAGTCTGCCAGCAGAGAGGTTTGACCTGAGACACCCTTGTCACGCCCAGGAATTTTTATTGACTGGAGCTGCAAGTTTATTCCTTCTCTGGTGGTGGGGGTCAGCCCCCCATAAAGTCAGAGGTATAGGTGAGAGCATGAAACAGTAAAGTAGGCACTCTGGTTTTGAGGGTAGATGCTCGGGAACAGGGGGTTTCCTGAGGCTCGATCCCGCCTTTGCATATGCCGAGGCCTCCTTCCTCATGACATTTGCCAAGGGCGGAGTTCCTCACGCTGACTCCCAGCACTATTTAGTCTAGGCCACCCACTCTCTCACTTTATCCACTTTGCCAAGTTTCCTAACCCATTTCCTCACACCTCCATTTGCCTCACTCCAATCTCTCCATCACAGCAGAGCGTATTTTAAGGAAATCTAATCCGTCATCCTTCTGCTTAAAGTCTTTCAATGGCTTCCCAGTAGTCAGCCCACCTCTGTGTGGGACCTGTCTCCTGTCTTTCACACTTTCACCTAATTGTGGGTATTGTCTCAATCTCCAGCAGCATCTCTAGATTCTGGTACACATACCCTACCTGACAGCTGTTCTCTGTTACCATCTCTCTCTTGAACTACAGTTTTTCTTAGGCCCCACAACTTTGAATATGCTTTCCCTTCTAACCAGAATCTACCAGGTTTTATCACCTTATTTCAACACTGCTAAGAGGTCCTTTTGCACCCTGTATGTTTCTTGTCCTAACATTCAACAGACCTTAAGAAAAATTACCTGCTTCATATCTATTTCTTTCTCCAGAATGTAAATGCCATGACAATAGTGACCTATGCATTCCTTGACCACCACACAGTGCCTAGAACAGTGCCCAGCACAAAATAAGAACTCAGGAAGCTGTTGAAACAATACACTTAAAAAAATCATTTTCAACTTGTTTTTCAACATCTCAGTAGTACATTAACAGAATTTCCAACCTAAATTTTTACATCATTATATGCTTTTAGGCGATTTTTCTCTTCTTTTTAGAAGCTTTATATAAATAGAAAAATAAAGCACTAAGGCAAATCCTGCTCCATTCAGAGTAATTCCAACTATTTTCATCAGTATCAAGATAAATGTTATCGCTTACTCAGGTGTACCGTTTTCTTATCCACTTTGTCCTATAGTGTTATCAGCCCTTTGCACTGGAAACACTTCATCTCCATTGTACCTTTCCTTGTTTACATCCGTTAAGTTTCTGATTTCTAACTCGTTAGGTACAACCACATATAATCATATATTTAGGCTGTGGCTCCTCTCTCTTGCACATACACACTGCCTCTCGCTCATGCCCCTGTTCCCTCCCCCTTTCTTGATTGTAATCCTTAGGACTCTGAGTGTGAACCTGGATTTTGAAGCAGGATTAAAAATGCAACAAGCTAAGGTGGTATTGTAACATGAAGAGAATTTTGTGTTTCTCCAAGGTGGTGAAAACTATATCATGAAAATTTCTTTAAAAAAAAAGGACAAATGATGGGCATACAAAAGAAGTAAGTATCAAAATATGCAACTGAATGCATTTGTGCATGCATGCTAAGTTGCTTCAATCATGTTTGACTCTTTGCAATCCCCTGGGCTGTAGTCCCCCTGGCTCCTCTGTCCATGGGATTCTCTAGGCAAGAATACTGGAGTGAGCTGCCATTTTCTTCTCCAGGAGATCTTCCTGATCCAGGGATCAAACCCAAGTCTCTTACAACTCCTGCACTGGCAGGTGGGCTCTTTACCACTAGTGCCAACTGGGAAGCCCCAAATGGATTTGTGGATGGCCACTATTTCCTAAAGTTCAATAGAAAGTCATCCTTCACTTGGTCTAGTTCACAGCATAATCCTTTAGATTCTATGATTCTACCAGAGGCATGGTCATTACCTAAGTGGATAGAAGGTCAGGAAGAGCAGGCACACCTGGACACTTCACCAGAAACCTAGACTATGGCATCTGAAAGTGGGAAAGCAAGCGGACCTTTCTTTCACCTGAATGAAACCATTTATAATTGAGAAGTAAGTACGTGCAAGTTCTGAATGCGCGAGGAAGAAACTATCAAATTCCTATAAGACAGAAGTTTAGTAACAAGAGAATGTCATATGTATTCAAATCAGAATTCTTCAATCAAAAGTTCTCCCATAATCAGAAGAAAAAAATAAACAGCTATAATAAGAGCATTATAATACTACCATTGGAAATAACTAAAACATTCTCCATTTATCAAAAAGATTTCCAATTCTTAATAACAGCCTTTTGTATTATTGATTGATTAGTTCCTGGGGGGAAGGGGAGTTGTTAATAAGCAAGATTCCATGTTAAGCTATTTGTTTATAAATTATGTGAGAAATTCTGGTTAATTCCCTTTAGTTGTTGTAGGATCATAGTTACTTTGTAAAAGAGAATGAGGAAAATGCTTCTATAAAAAATTAACTCTTTGGCACAAGTAAAAGGATTCATTAATCAACACTGTAGATGCAAAAGTGCTTCTATCAATTTTTATATGATTCTATGGTGCATAAACTATACAGCACAGAAAAAAATATATATACTGGAAAAGAAAAATGGTTTCTGCTTTTGAACTTGGGATATTTTTCTAGGACCTTTCCTCAATACTTCTAAAATTTTTATTTATGCACGTGTACATGGAGATAATTTGTTAAATTTGTAGATTCCTCAGTAACATCCCTTTCCCCAACATTCTGATCCAAGATGCCTAACATACAACCTACTACCTGTGTTTTTAAAATATCCACTGAGTCACTCTGGAAAGCCTTTAGGATTCATGATCATTACTCTAAACAATGATGTAACCTTTCTCTTTTATGCCAATCACTTCTGTAATTGTATTATTATTTCTGGGTGGATGAATCTGTTACTGACAAATACAGATTGATAAGAGGCCAAATGAAGAATTCAGGCAAGGCTTCATAGAGGACTCATGCTGCACAACCAGGGAGCGAGAACAAGTAACAGACTGTTGCTTGCCTCCGAGAAGGGTGGGGTAATTCCTTACGTGGGGTAAGGGTAGACATAGATTGGTGGGTTGAGCTGCGGGGAGGTTTAGGTGGTCCGCCGACTTCCTTGGTGGTGCTGTGTGCAGAGATCATTGCAGTAAAGCACCCTGCTTTTGCTGCCAGCACTAAGAAGCAGCCAATGGTTTTTGGCTTTTTCATATCTTATTGTTCATAGTTTTCCCTGCTGTGCATGCATGCAGGCATTTTTAGTCCCTTATAGTTTCTCTGCATGCTGAGGTATTTGTCCAGGTGCAAGCACTCCAGTAAACGGTCCGAGGTCATCTCAATTTCACATCTGCATTTCTAGTTTAGATTTCTCAACAGAGATTTAGATCAGCAGCAGCAGCTAGATCTAGTCGGCTTTTTCCATGTAGGTGACCTGCTGAACCCAGCTTCTTGTTCAACAACACATCCATGAGGGGGAGTTAAAGGCGATAACACGGCTAAAAGAGAAGTCTGTCATCAGTGGATATTTCAATGTTGTTTTACCCTCATTTTACATTAATCTATTTCCTTTGTGTTTACAACACTCTCGTAAGACATGGTTTTCACCCTATCTTTGGTGATAACTCACACTTTTTTTTTTTTAATCTAAAGACGGTTTCAAGTCTTTTCATTCTAATCTGTGGATATTCATAGAATTGGACTCTTTACTGTATTTTATAAGAAGGTTTTAAATATTTATACTGGACATTGGAAATTATTTTTATGTGATTGATCAAGATCATTATTGACAAAGTGTCAGAGTTTCCCAACACTGCATAGGGCTTTTAAATAGTAATCAGTTTGCATGTCGAGGTCCAATGAGGTTAATAATTATGACCCCAGGGGAATGTGAACTTCAAACTATAAACAAAGATTTCAATTATAGGCTCATACTTTCTCTTAATAATATTTACCTGCTGGCTATTCTGATCCAGGTAAGAAAGCAAAGCCTTAATAAGGAAGGTCTATGAAGCCATCTCGCAATATGGAAAAGATCTTCACAAATAAAAGCCTTTGTTAAAATGCATCATTTGAGCTTCACTCAAACTGTTACCTGGTCCACACCTATGATATTTAAACATGAATTCAATAAATCTGCCAACGATTCTGCAAGCCAGACATTACAATTCTCATCACAAAAAAGCCACAAATAACAAGGTGAAAATTAGGAAACAGCTCAACACATTCTTTATCTGTCTAGACTGAATAATCCTTGAAGACTTTTTTGAAAAACATCTCCATAAATGATCCCATAAACCAGATATGTTATTTGTCCCCTTGAACAACACCACAAAGAAAAAAAGTTGACACTTAATTTTGATGTATCATATTATTATATGACATTATTATATAACATCTCTTTGAGGCACTATTTCCTTCAATATTTCAAGATCTGGTACATGTAATAGGGACTCAAATATCCAAGTCACATAATAGGTACTTAAATACACAAATTGATTGAACCATTTTCACCACTACTCAATCTGTGTCTTTCCAATCTCTTTCACTTAGAAACACAGGGACCTTTGTCAGTTTCGTAGCAGAATAAATTTTATTTTTTAAAAAATAAGCAGTGAAACCACTGTAAGAAGAAGGTAAGAGAGCAATAGTGTAGAAAATGCTGCTACTCTTGGCCTCCAGACCACAGATCAAGTGGATACTTCAGCATGCTATTTCTTTTTTATTGTTGCATGGACAGAGGAGCCTGGCAGGCTATAGTCCATAGGGTCGCAAAGAGTTGGACACAACTGAAGCTACTTAGCACCCACTGCTATTGTCATAGCTGTGCCAGAAACTCTCTGCATCTGTATCTGAGTGCTGGTTGATATCGTCATTTCAAGTACAGAACTGAGTTCTCAGAGATGCTGTCCAGTCTGCAGCAAGATCGGTCCTCGTGGGAATCTTTGTCAGTCCTATTTAAGAAATAAGGAGAAATAAGTCTGAGAGATAGAGAAACAAGCAGAATCAGTTGCTCACTCTAGCAGTCTGTTTCTTCTTTCTTATTCTCACCCTTACAACACATTCTTTCCAAATGTTTTTCTGCTGTGGAAATGCTGTCTACAAAGCAGTACTTCTCTCATTTTTTAGTTGAAATTCAGTTGTTTGAGGTATTCTTCTGTCATAACTGTCATAAGGTACTCAGGCATTTTAGAACAGACTGAGATTATGATTGCAAATTTGATATCAAGAATGTAAATAATAGGGACTTCCCTGGCAGTCCAGTGGTTAAGAATTCACCTTCTAACGTAGGGAGTATTTGTTTGACACCTGGTCAGGAAGCTAAGATCTCACATGCCTCACAGCCAAAAAATCAAAACATAAAATGGAAGCATATTGTAATAAATTCAGTAAAGACTAAAAATGGCCCACATGAAGAAAATCTTTAAAAGAAAAGAATGCAAATAATAATTAGAATATAATTACATGATCTAAGCATTATATATGTGTATGTGTATATATACATATGAATATATATATTAATTTATCCTTAAAACATCTCCATGTACTACATACTATTTTTTCTACATTTTACAGATGAGGAAATCAAAGCCTACATTAGTTAAAGAATGTGTCACTCTCACAAAACTACCAAAAGAAAGGGCTGAGATAAAAATTGAAGTTCCCAGGCTCCCAAGGCTGTATTCTTTACTAGTGTGTTATAATTTCTTTTTAAAAATCATTTTATTTGAATTGGACAATAATTACTTTACAGTATTGTGATGGTTTTGCCATACCTCAACATGAATCTGTCACAGGGTATACATGTGTCTCCCCATCCTGACCCCCTCCCACCTCCCTCCCCACCTTATCCCTCTGGGTTGTCCCAGAGCACTGGCCTTGGGTGCTCTGCTTCATGCTTCAAACTTGCACTGGTCATCTATTTTACATGTGGTAATATATATGTTTCAATGTTATTCTCTCAAATCATCCCACCTTTGCCTTCTCCCACAGAGTCCAAAAAATGTCTTCCCAGTGAATCTCTTTTATTTATTGTTTCCAGGAGATAAGATTTACTGACAGAGGACTGAGGCAATATCACCCATGCTATGCAGCCCAGGCCCCAGAGGCAGAAGCTGCTTTCAACTATGCAGGCTAATTGTGTTTTATCAATAGAACTCCACAAAGGACCCCGATAAAACCAGACTGAACAGGCTGGATCCAAGATAGGGGGCAAAAGATGCTAAAGGTCACTGCTTTCTTTGCTTTATCTCTGTGTTTCTGTACGAGTCCCTGAGAGCGGAAGGACACCTGTCCTGATTTATCTCTGTGTTTATTTCAGAAGTGCCTGGTGTTTGGCAGAGATGCTTCACAACTGGACTTTTAGAGACAGATGCTTTGAGAGATACACGATGGTCACCATCCCTGAATGGGCTCTGACTTGACTGCAGGAACATGCCTGCACAGATGAAACCGAAAAGTGTCTGATGTCACCTTCACCTCATTGCCCCCCTAAGATCACCCAAAGAGGGATTTGCACTCTGCCAGGCACAATTTGTGCCCTGTGCAAGCGAGACTGCAAAACTGCACATATACCAGCAACTCCTGGGAGTCTCGGCCTTTTCCCCAGTCTCTGATGATGCAGCTGCAACTAGCCCCTTTCCTCCCTTCTGGGAGAAGATGACAAGCCTCCCTTCTCCACTGTCTGGCCACTGAATAAAACCCTCTCTTGATATGCACCAAATTTAGCTTTATCACTGGCAGGCATGAATCTGAGCAGAAAGAACTCCCTAACAGAGCCAGGGGACTGTGGTTCAACTGGGGCCCCAAGAGATCAGCCTCACGACTAACTGGGTAACAGTGAGATCTTTGTTTCATACTGCCTAATTACTCAGTGACTTTGAACAAGATTTGTAAGCTTTTCAGTCTCATCGCTCATGCAAAATGAACAGAATCAAAGCTATCTCCTCCTTCTAAATTATTGTAAAAATTACATTAGATAATTAGTATGAAAAGACCAATTAGACAAAAATATTCAATAAAATCGAGCTTTCTTTCTCTCTTCATTTGAAAAGTTTCACAATAAAGAAAAGGAAACCTGCTTTCATTTTAAGAATGATCATTTCCTACCTTTATATTGTAAGAATCACAAATTTATGTTAGTACATTAAGCCAAATTTTCTATGAGAATAAGTTAAGGACAGTCAGATTGATAGGAAAATACTTCTTGTATTTCACAGACTCTTGAGTGAGTGAGTGAGTGAGTGAAAGTCGCTCAGCCATGTCCGAATCTTTGTGACCCCATGAACTATAGAGTCCATGCAATTCTCCAGGCCTGAATACTGGAGTGGGTTGCCATTCCCTTCTCCAGGGGATCTTCCTAACTGAGAGATTGAACCCACGTTTTCTGCATTGCAGGTGGACTTTTAACCAGCTGAGCCACAAGGGAAGCCCCACAGACTCATAAGATACCAATAATTGCAAAGAACATCATTATTTATGTACTGAAAAGAAAAAAAAATGCTGCTAATTAATCTATGATAATGCTTTATCGTCACAAAGATTAGTTATCTGTATGTATTAAGATCTCTTTTAATCTGAAGAATACTTATAACCCCCCTCCATATTTCATTGGCCATTACTCTAAAGTTTCATGTAATAGAAAAGGAGGATAGGAAATGCTGTCAACATGGCCATCCACTTCAAGTCATCATTTTCTGAAAAAGCAAACTGCTCAAAGTCACTCAGCTAAATAGTGACAAGAATGGGACTATATCGAATGTTCCATAACTTCAAGTATACAGAAGCTCTCTTGGTAGTCTATGGCGGTGGTGGTGCTTTAGTCGCTAGTTCAGTTCAGTTCAGTTCAGTCGCTCAGTCGTGTCCGACTCTTTGCAACCCCATGAATCGCAGCACACCAGGCCTCCCTGTCCATCACCAACTCCCGGAGTTCACTCAGACTCACATCTATCGAGTCAGCAATGCCATCCAGCCATCTCATCCTTGGTCGTCCCCTTCTCCTCCTGCCCCCAATCCCTCCCAGCATCAGAGTCTTTTCCAATGAGTCAACTCTTCGCATGAGGTGGCCAAAGTACTGGAGCTTCAGCTTTAGCATCATTCCTTCCAAAGAAATCCCAGGGTTGATCTCCTTCAGAATGGACTGGTTGGGTCCCCTTGCAGTCCAAGGGACTCTCAAGAGTCTTCTCCAGCACCACAGTTCAAAAGCATCAATTCTTCAGCACTCAGCCTTCTTCACAGTCCAACTCTCACATCCATACATGACTACTGGAAAAACCATAGCCTTGACTAGACAGACCTTAGTTGGCAAAGTAATGTCTCTGCTTTTGAATATACTATCTAGGTTGGTCATAACTTTTCTTCCGAGGAGTAAGGGTCTTTTATTTTTTTTTTAATTTTAATTTTTACTTTATTTTACTTTGCAATACTGTATTGGTTTTGCCATACATTGACATGAATCCACCACAGGTGTACACACATTCCTTAATTTCATGGCTGCAATCACCATCTGAAGTGATTTTGGAGCCCCCAAAAAATAAAGTCTGACACTGTTTCCACTGTTTCTCCATCTATTTCCCATGGAGTGATGGGACCGGATGCCATGATCTTTGTTTTCTGAATGTTGAGCTTTAAGCCAACTTTTTCACTCTCCTCTTTTACTTTAGTCGCTAAGTTGTGTCCAACTCTTGCAACCCCATAGACTATAACCCTCCAGGTTCCTCTGTCTATGGGATTCTCCAGGCAAGAATACTGGAGTGGGTTGCCATTTCCTTCTCCTGGGGATCTTCCCAACCCAGGAATTGAACCCGGGTCTCCTGCACTGCAGGCAGATTCTTTACTGACTGAGCTACAAGGGAAGCCTGGTAGTCTACAGCAGCTCCAAACCAGATATAGAAAGGCTCAAACCCAAACTTCTTCAAAGAGCACATTTTATATATTGGGAAAAATAATCTGAAAATAAATTATAAGGTTTTAACATCAAGTAGAGAACCCTGCACTCCCACGCCAAGCACAAAGGCCCCTCCATGTCCCCTGCCTCTGGTTTATAGAGGAGCTGAAGTCTCCCAGCCTTCCCCTGAGACACAAAAGAGCAGCCTCAAGCAATTAATGATTAGGACAGTAAACCTGCAGACTCTTTCAGTGTCTGATGCACATTCCTGAGTTGTTTTACAGGTGCTGCAACTGCTGCTAGAGGGAAAAAGCTAAACTGCACAATGACCAGGCTATGGCCATGCCATAAGCTGCTCCATCATGAGCAGTACTGGCCCTACGGCTCGTGCAGTTTCCAGAACTGGCCTCAGAAGAATGGGGTTAACACTATTGCTCATCATAATCTATAATCTTTGTGGGCATCAATATAATTGTGTCTGGTTCTGCCCATATATGCAAGAGGGCAGCTAAAATTGTCAGCAAAGAGATGGTACAAACCCATGTGAACATCTTCTACTCTCAGAATACATCACCCAATGTCAGCATGAAGAAGTCAGAGAAGACACGAACCTTAACCCATAATCCCTTAGAAAATGGAGTACTTTCTAAGCAGTTTTCCCTTTTTGCAGGAAGCACCTTTCTGCAGAAGGCACTTGTCTTGTCATTTTAACTAAACTTCACATTTTAACTAACCTTTAAAGTTTCCCATGCTAAGTAACCTCTGGCCCAAGAACCTCTTTAAAATCGTTGATCATATATAAACTTTACCTAACCTGTTGATTGTTTTCTTAAAGCAGAAGAAATCATGAAAATGTAATTAACAGAGGATTAGATCATTTCCCATAGTTCCCCTTTAGTACTCTTGTCAACAGATGATGTGAACAAAGAGCATCTGAAAAAGAGAGATCAGAAGTCCGCAAGCCTGCATGCTGTGGGGGATGGTGAAGAATCTAACCCCTACATCGGTGACTAACTGAGATTACATCCCTTTCTTGGTTTTAAAAGCTTTCACGGCCCAGCAGAATTTTCAGTTAGTTTTTGGACGTGAGTCTGCCTTCTCCCTAGGTTGCCAGCCTCCTGAATAAAGCAAGTGTTCCTTTCTAAACAACGCTTGCCTCTAGAGTGTATTGGCTTTCAAGCAGCAAGCAGCAGAACCTACGTTCTGACACAGTCTGGGAGTCATTAGTTCTTTTACTCTCACAGCAGACCCATTAGCAAGCTGTGCCACCTCTTCAGGGAACACTTCAGAGACCAAATATTTTAATTACAGCAATACACCCAGCCCTGGGCACCCTCCATCCTTTTGTAATGTTTACACAGAATGCATCATCACCTAGCTTGCTATATGATCCGCTTAAGTATATGGCTTCTGTGTTCCATCCTCAACTCAGCAAGCCCTTCGAAGCCTTAATAGAAAGTAAAGCTTCCTTATAATAGTTTATTCTTTCTAGTTGGGTACTTTCTTCTATCTCCTTGTGATTTGTTTGTGATAGTTTCTTCTAGCTGTGATTTGTTCAATTCTATATATTTAGGCCATGAAACACTGCCTGGCACATAGGAGGTAGTCAAAAAATATTTGTTGAATTAACAAATTATTAATACTTAATGAATCATGTCATTTAATTATTGAGAAGCAACAGAATAATCTTTATTTCAAATTTGGGCTTCCCAGGTGGCTCAGTGGGTAAAGAATCCGCCTGCAATGCAGGAGACATTGAGTTCAACCCCTGGGTCAGGGAAGATGCCCTGGAGGAGGGAATGGCAACCCACTCCAGTATTCTTGTTTGGAGGCCTGGAGAATCCCATGGACAGAGGAGCCTGGTGGGCTACAGTCCATAGGGCTGTGAAGATTCTGGAGTGATTGAGCATGCCCCCATGAAAATTTGTTTAGATAAAGCCGTTTTAAAAAAAAAGAACAAAATAAAGCGCCGCAAGAACTTTCCTCTTATACATTTGCAAAATTCTGCCCTTTCCTCCTCTTTGATGGCAAAGCAATAATAGTAATAGTTTCTTACTTTAGAAATAGGGTACGTTTCTGAGTCGCCTGCTCTTTTCTTTCATATTGAAACAACCCCACCTTGTGGAATAAAGGGTAAGTTGGCTGAAGATTCAAGTATCCTGCCAGCATTTTTGCAACTACAGATATATAAGTCATTGTGTATCTTTGGCTTTTAAAAGTCTCCGATGATTTCTAAATGTGTCATAATTACAGTGGGTGGAGGTGCTGGAGACACAGGCTGTTTAATGTCCCAACTGAGCCACTCACTCCCTAAGGTGATGTTTGAACAGCAGATTCAAATGATTTTCTCTTTTTAGATTAAAAAATAATAATATATTCCTCTGCCTCATAGTTGTGTCAGAATACTGACATTTGTTCTAGTTTATTTTCCTAGAGAAATGCCATAGTTTCTCATAAAATGCACATACCTTTTAAGAGGTCTAACTATACAATAATAGATGAAGTGAAGTGAAGTCGCTCAGTCGTGTCCGACTCTTTGCCACCCCATGGACTGTAGCCTATCAGGCTTCTCAGTCTAGGGAATTTTCCAGGCAAGAGTACTGGAGTGGGGTGTCATTTGTGGTATGGGGCTTCCCAGGTGGCGCTAGTGGTAAAGAACCTGCTTGCCAATGCAGGATAAGTAAGAGACACTGGTTCAGTCCCTAGGTTGAGAATATCCCCTGGAGGAGGGCAATGCAACCCACTCCAGTCTTCTTGCCTGGAGAATCCTATGGACAGAGGAGCCTGGCAGGCTACAGTCCATGGGGACATTAGTCACTAAAGTGACTTAGTACGCATGCAGAGTGGTATAGCTAACCAAGATGGAAAGTTCTGCATTGACTAGGGAAATCACCTACTATACCCTAGGGGAAATTCTGACTAACCAGAAACTACCTAGGAAGCAATAGTTTCTGGATTATATTGCACCATGAGGAGTACAGGCTCCAACTTAAGCTAAAAGTGCCTTAAGGAAATAGCCATTGTCCCATGCAGTGTTAACCACCATGGAAGCTCCAGTGATGCTTTTTTTGAGACTCCAATGTTGATTACTTTGATGAATGGACTATAGCAAGTGAAGTACTCAAGAAAAAAAAAAGATATTATAGATTTTCAACTTAATTAAGTTAAAAAATACATTTTAAAGCAATATATGTTAAAATTTCTTAACAAAGAATAAAATAAAGCGTATTTTCCAAACCAAGGTATATGGAGTAAGGGAAAATATATCAATCCAAAAGAAGTCAAAAAAGGAGAGTGTGGGGAAAAGACATTTAGAGAACAGAAGGGACAAAGTATGGAGAAGGCAATGGCACCCCACTCCAGTACTCTTGCCTGGAAAATCCCATGAGTGGAAGAGCCTGGTAGGCTGCAGTCCATGGGGTCCCTAAGAGTTGGACATGGCTGAGCGACTTCACTTTGAGTTTTCACTTTCATGCATTGGAGAAGGAAATGGCAACCCACTCCAGCGTTCTTGCCTAGAGAATCCCAAGGATGGGGGAGCCTGGTGGGCTGCCTTCTATGGGGTCGCACAGAGTTGGACATGACTGAAGCGACTTAGCATCAGTAGCAGTGGCATAGCAAGTGATACATTAAAAATAAAACATTACATTTAAATTATTAATACCACTGTGGATTATTCACACAAAATGATGTTTTGGTTAGAAACCATTTGCTATATTTTTCAGTAAACAGAAATGAGTAAAGTCATGCAGAGGATGTTATTGTTAAGTTTTGAAATAATTCCCCCTTCACATTTTTACTTTAAGATTTATAAGTAAATTTGCAAAGAAATAAATTTACCCAAAGTTCTACAAACTTAAAAATATATTCTAATCTTCCATGTTACACCCTCTTATGTCATAAAAAAGCAGTTTTATAGTTAAATGTTCATATTTTGTAAACATTTTAACCTCACCCCTAAATATTTATAATAAACAATTTCTGGCACTATAAGTATTCTTCTGCCATAAGGGTGGTGTCATCTGCATATCTGAGGTTATTGATACTTCTCCCAGCAATCCTGATTCCAGCTTGTGTGCTTCATCTAGCCCAGCAATTTGCATGATGTATTCTGCATATATGTTAAATAAGCAGGGTGACAATATACAGCCTTGACATACTCCTTTCCCGATTTGGAACCAGTCTGTTGTTCCATGTCTAGTTCTAACTGTTGCTTCTTGACCTGCATATAGATTTCTCAGGAGGCAGGTCAGGTGGTCTAGTATTCCCATCTCTTGAAGAATTTTCCACAGTTTGTTGTGATCCACATAGTCGAACCCTTTGGCATACTCAATAAAGCAGAAGTACATGTTTTTCTCGGAGAAGACAATGGCAACCCACTCCAGTGTTCTTGCCTGGAGAATCCCAGGGACGGGGGAAGCCTAGTGGGCTGCCGTCACTGGGATCACACAGAGTCGGACACGACTGAAGCGACTTAGCAGCAGCAGCAGCAGATGTTTTCCTGGAACTTTCTTGCTTTTTTGATGATCCAGTGGATGTTGGCAATAAGGAAATCAGTCCTGTTTGGAAGGACTAATGCTGAAGTTAAAACTCCAATACTTTGGCCACCTGATGCAAAGAACTGACTCATTGGAAAAGACTCAGATGCTGGGAAAGATTGAAGGCAGGAGGAGAAGGGGGCAACGAGGATGAGATGGTTGGATGGCATCACCAATGGGTTGGATATGAATTTGAGTAAGCTCCAGGAGTTGGTGATGGACAAGGAAGCCTGGTGTGCTGCAGTCCATGTGGTCGCAAAGAGTAGGACATGACTGAGTGACTGAACTGACTGATAAGTAGTCTATTTCTATGTAATATTATTGATTTTTAAATATTACATATAATGATTCCTCCAATTAAAATTAATTTTTAATTTCTTACTACTATAGTAAGAGCGTAAGTTGCTATTATTTTTATGACTGTATTTTTATTTACCAAAGTTATTGGATAGAACCAAAGAAAGAATAGAACAAACACATATTTAAACCCAGTGTCCATGTATCAAAACATCATACATACTAGAGATTAAGCTTTTCTCACTAATCCAGTCCCTATAAATTCACTGCAATTCTGTTAAAAATAAAGTGTTTTTTTTTTCCTCACCAGTGCTTGCGGATCAAGTTAAAATTGTAAGGGCCATTATAGCTAAGCTACTCTCTTCCTGCAAACCTAGTAAAATCTCAAGAGTAAGAGGCCTAACATTTTAAAACAACTATACTTCAATATTTTTTTTTTAAACAGTAAGGGGTCTATAGTTGAATTCCCATACCCATCAGCACTAAGGTAGGCTGTTTAACAGTTAGATCAGATAGTGTACATAAAATGTTTTGAACCATGTTTGGAACACAGGAAGCATTCAATAAATGTTATTACATATTTTTTATATCTACATCTATTCAAAGATATAAATATTCTCCTTGGATGCCTTACTTATTTTCAAACATTCTATATTATTTTTTTCCTGATTTTGGAGCAGTAAGAGATTTTGCAAAGAATGTCTTCTCCAACAAATGCAGACATAGCTGGGGCTAGAATTCAATCATGGAAGCACTGTTTGTCTTTCCCCTTTCCACCTGCAGTCAATGGAAACATGAAACAAATTCATTAATCCTGAACTATAATAAATTCCACATTGTAGAATCAGATTAGAAAGTCAACTGGATTTTTACATTTCAGGTAAAAATATGACTTAATCTTGCAGTCTCAAGGCCCAAAAAAAAAAAAGAAGAAGAAGAAGAAAACTCATATCAAAAGATTGCATGTAAGAATTAAAGATTTTAAAATTTAAAAAATAAAAAACTAAAAAATAAAAAAAAAAGATTGCTTGAATAAATGCAAATTTGACATTATTATAATTTCCAAGGAAATGAATTATGAGGTTTTAGTCATAAAGTGACATTAGTGTAACCTTTAGAATCCATAACTCTTGAAGTTTCATTTAATATTGTTGAGCATTGTTAATTTCATAGTGACAGCAGACTCTTTCCCTATGGTGAGTGAGCAAACAAAAATGATAAAAGTCAATCAAGAATTCAGAATCACAATGTGGGTTCTATTAATTTACTTCCATGGTACATTTAGGTTATTTTTAAATCTCTCTTCACATTTGACAAAATGTACACACTACTAGACATCACTATGGGGTATCACTTGCACCATGGCTATGAATTATTTGGAGAAAAGAAGAATAAGTGACATCAATTTTTATAAATGTAATTGATTAATGGGTTCATATCTAGCAAATTTCAGGAAGCCTAAAGGAGAGAGTTTAGGCGTGCAAACACAAATTATGTCATTACTGAATCAGCCTCTCCTGCTACTCACTGCTTCGCAATCCTCCCTTCCACATCAGTTTTTGGTACAATTTTAATGACTGAAAAAAATGCTCTTTCATTTCCAGATTGCAATTGAAGAAGCAATGCAATCACATCAGAGATTTAATGAAAAATGTCTCTTTAATTTTCTCACACACAGCATGACTATAATATAATGAGACTGCTGTGTCCTCTATTAGCTCAGAAGTCTTCACAAGGCCTCCTCAAAGGCATTTCAGATGAAGACAAATCCCTCTAACATTTTTAGGCAATCTTGCTAAAAGACAGTAAATACAGTGTAGTACGGAAAAGCATGAACCATGGAGCCTGTTCACAGGAGTTCTTGGCCAGTTCCATCATTATCCAGTTGGCTGTTTTCCAGCTTTAATGAGGTATAATTAAAATAAATATTGTATATATTTAAGATGTGTAACATAAGGTATATACACTGAAGTGATTATTACAATCAAGCTAATTAACATATCCATCGCCTCATATAGTTACCCTCTTTTGTGTGTATTTGGTGAAAACACTTAAGATCTTTTAGCAAATTACTATAGATTCTAAAAGTGGAGAAAATCTTTAGCTCTTGATGGAAGGTGCTGCAAAGAATGTGCAGCCATTTTGAACAACCATACAGCTGTTTAATGACAGGACCTACTCCCATCTCTGTTCTCTAGTACAATCTTCTCTCTCTTTCAAACATGACATTTTTAGGAGTATTTTTTTTTAATTTAAGTATAGTTGATTTCAATGTCGTGTCAATTTCTACTGTACAGCAAAGTGATTCAGTTATACATTTACATATGTTCTTTTCCATTATGGCTTATCACAGGATATTGAATAGAGTTCCCTTTGCTATACAGTAGGACCTTGTCATTTATCCATTCTATATACAAGAGTTTGCCTCTGATAATCCCAAACTCCAACTCCATCCCTCCATCAACCATCTATCCCTTGGCAACCACAAGTCTGTTCCCTATGTCTGTGATTCTATTTCTATTTCATGCTGCTGCTGCTAAGTCGCTTCAGTCGTGTCCGACTCTGTACGACCCCATAGATAGCAGCCCACCAGGCTCCCCCATCCCTGGGGTTCTCTAGGCAAGAATACTGGAGTGGGTTGTCATCTCCTTCTCCAATGCATGAAAGTGAAAAGTCAAAGTGAAGTCGCTCAGTGTCTGACTCTTCGCAACCCCATGGACTGCAGCCCACCAGGCTCCTCCGTCCATGGGATTCTCCAGGCAAGAGTACTGGAGTGGGGTGCCATTGCCTTCTCCAATTTCTGTTTCATAGATAAGTTCATTTCTGACATATTTTAGATTCCACTTATAAAGTATTTGTTTTTCTACTTCTGACTTACTTCACTTAGAATAATCATCTCCAGGTCCACTCATTTCGCTGAAAAAGGTGTTATTTCATTCTTTTTTTATGGCTGAGGAGTATTCCATTGAATATATGTACAACATATATCCAACTATGATTTTTAAATGTGATGGCATAGCCAAGAGTTTTCAGGACTATCTCAGTTTCTTTGGACTCATTCTTCAATGAGTCTGGCTAGACATAGACTTTAGATTGCTCATCTATACTGGTGCTCTAGGAGTAGGCACAAGTGTCAAGTTCCTAAAGACTTGCTCTAGGCTGAGATAAAATTTAAGAAAGATTCTCCTTTCTAGTGTTGACAAACTCAATTTTCCAAGGCCCACAGTTAACACAGAAAAGGAAAAATCATGGGAAACACAAAAATATCTAAGATGGGAGATAGTCAGTACCCCCTTGCTCCTTTCTCTATGGATAGTGTCCAGTAAAGACAATCTCTGCCTTTGCTCTGCTAGTCCTTATACTGCAAGGATTAATGGTTATGTTTCATCTCCTCAGCCTAATCAGTGGAGGTTCAGGACAGTTCCTGTTACAAGTTTTATTCACCAATGAAACTACATAGGAATATACAATGGGTAAAATGAAAAACAAACATAAAAAGAAAATTGATGCAAAAACATTAATGTAAATAGCTTAATAATCATAGAAACTGTTTATCGGATACATTTACTTGTTAATGATGATTATTTCAATTGATCAATTACTATTTGAATATCAATCCATTCATTAGACACCAAGGTAAAGATTATTTGTTATTTTCTGGGATAGAGACTCTCTTAAAAACTGTTTCTTGAATGGGTGCATCTAAATCCACAACTTCCAAGAGTAGATACAGAGATACAAACCACACTAAGTCCACAGCAAAGATGCTGCAAACAAGTCTATGAAATCTTTTATAATAGGCAACCTGAAGTATAGACTTAAACTATCTATGATGAATTTCTCTGTAAAATATTTTAAGAGAGGCCATCTCTGCTTTCTTGTAAAGTTTGGGTTTTTTAGACTTAATTTTAAAATGGTCCTCACTCAACATATTGACATTCAGTCAGGCTTTCTTTTTCTTGAGCTTTTTTTTTTTTTTTTTTTTTGAGATGTAACTTTTACTTTTTATTATTTTATTTTAATTTTATTTTTTAACTTTACAATACTGTATTGGTTTTGCCATACATTGACATGATCCACCACAGGTGTACATGAGTTCCCAACCCTGAACCCCCCTCCCACCACCCTCCCCATATCATCTCTCTGGGTCATCCCAGTGCACCAGCCCCAAGCATCCTGTATCCTATATCGAAACTAGACTAGCGATTCGTTTCTTACATGATAGTATACATGTTTCAATGCCATTCTCCCAAATCATCCCACCCTCTCCCTCTCCCACAGAGTCCAAAAGTCTGTTCTTTACATCTGTGTCTCTTTTGCTGTCTTGCATACAGGGTTATCATTACCATCTTTCTAAATTCCATATATATGTGTTAGTATACTGTATTGGTGTTTTTCTTTCTGGCTTACTTCACTCTGTATAATCGGCTCCAGTTTCATCCACCTCATTAGAACTGATTCAAATGTATCCTTTTTAATGGCTGACTTCTTTGGCTATCAAAATCATGAACAAAAGCTTAGGTTTCATTTCCTGCAATGACACATTTCCTAATGTAATTGCTAAAAAGTAGATGAAATTCCTAATTAAAAAAAGAAACATATGTATGTGTGTTATGTGTATTTCTCTCACTTGGCCTATTTTGTAAACAAATATCTCTTGATATTCTTCTTTCTTTGCCATATGATTTTGTTACAATTTGGCAAATATCCCCTAAGACTTTCACAAAGGACAAAAAAACCACTCTAGGCTTGTCAGCTCCACCTCCCTGAGACAAATGACCATTTTTAAATGCTTGCAACACTTTCTGCTAAAAGAGAAATATGCCTATCATTATATGCTGAGTATAAACAGAACAGAAACAAAAGAAACAAGAATTTAGGTCAGCATGAGCCAGCTCTACTATACAACTGATTCTAATCCACATCTTAAAAGTATGATTTAATAGGGGAAAATAAAATGTAATAATCAGATCTTAACTCTTTATTGTGGAGTAACTGTCAAAATGCAACAGGCTTAATTTACATAAGGAGAACAGTCTAGGGAACCACTTCGCAAGAAAAAAGAACTCACCCTACCCCCAAAATCTGGGGTAGTGGGAATTTGTAACACTGTTCCAGCTTGATTCCATAATCTTCATGAAGCAGTGACTGTTACCTGTTCCATTCTTCCACTTTTAAAGTGAAATGACCTATTTGCAGTTATCTTGTCCTTATTTCCTCATGTTATGAGTGTGTAGGCAATTAAGAGGGTAGACAACTTGTCTTTTTATAAACATCTGGATCATGAGAAACTGAACTATATCTGGATTTATGTAAATCATGAGTACCTGGAATCCAAGTCCAACAGAAGATTTAATCAACAAGGGTATGGGTCACTCAAGGGAAATGGATATGCACAAAAGGTATTTGCTTGTGGAAAAAGTCATTAACTGGCCAGAGGGAAGACTATGAAAAACTAATTTTATTTATGGTTCCAATCTTCATGTCTTTCTCCACTCATGCTATTTTTGGTACCCTTCTACATAGCCTCTGGGTTTGGCCACATGAGTTACGTGGACCAACAGGCTATTAGCAACCTTGTCACAGAGGTTTAAACTTGTCACCAAGGGTTAAAAAGAACTTTATATTTCTGCTTCTTCTCCCCTTGATTTTCCATTAAAGTATGTTCAGACCTGCCAGATATAGGTTGACTTATACAATCAGAGATATTAAACCAAGAGGAGAATTACTTTAATTAGCCAAAAAATTTCTAAACATCAGATAAGTGTCCCTAAGTAATGCCATGTATCTAAAAAATGCCTAACCAAAGGATCATCTGCTACTGCTTTATTGATTACTCCAAAGCCTTTAACTTTGTAGAGCAAAACAAACTGGAAAATTCTTCAAGAGATGGGCATACCAGACCACCCTACCAACCTCCTGAGAAATTTGTATGCAAGACAAGAAGCAACAGTTAGAACTGGACATGTAACAGCAGACTGGTTCCAAAACAGGAAAGGAGGATGACAAGGCTGCATATTGACACCCTGCTTATTTAACTTATATGCAGAATACATCATGCAAAATGCTGGGCTGGATGAAACCCAAGCTAGAATAAAGACTGGCAGGAGAAATATCAATATTTCTTCGAATGGATCAATATTTCAATCAAATATCAATAACTTCAGATATGCAGATGATACCACCCTTATGGCAGAAAGTGAAGGACTAAAGAGCCTCTTGAGGAAAGTGAAAGAGGAGAGTGAAAAAGTTGGCTTAAAACTCAACACTCAGAAAACGAAGATCATGGCATCTGGTCCCATCACTTCATGGGAAATAGATGGGGAAACAGTGGCAACAGTGTCAGACTTTATTTTGGGGGGACTCCAAAATCATCACAGATGGTGACTGCAGCCATGAAATTAAAAGACGCTTACTCCTTGGAAGGAAAGTTATGACCAACCTAGACAGCATATTAAAAAGCAGAGACATTACTTTGTCAACAAAGGTCCATCAAGTCAAGGCTATAGAGAAGGTGATGGCACCCCACTCCAGTACTCTCGCCTGGAAAATCCCATGGATGGAGGAGCCTGGTGGGCTGCAGTCCATAGGGTCACAAAGAGTCGGACACGATTGAGCGACTTCACTTTCGCTTTTCACTTTCATCCATTAGAGAAGGAAATGGCAACCCGCTCCAGTGTTCTTGCCTGGACAATCCCAGGGACGGGGAGCCTGGTGGGCTGCCGTCTATGGGGTCGCACAGAATCGGACATGACTGAAGCGACTTAGCAGCAGCAGCAGCAGTCAAGTCTATGGTTTTTCCAGTAGTCATGTATGGATGTGAGAGTTAGACTATAAAGAAAGCTGAGCGCCGAAGAATTAATGCTTTTGAACTGTGGTGTTGGAGAAAACTCTTGCGAGTCCCTTGGACTACAAGGTGATCCAACCAGTCAATCCTAAAGGAAATAGGCCCTGAATATTCACTGGAAGGGCTGATACTGAAGCTCAAACACCTATACTTTGACCACCTGATACGAAGAACTGACTTACTGGAAATGACCCTGATGTTGAGAAAGATTGAGGGCAGGAGAAGGGGACGACAGGGGATGAGATGGTTGGATGGCATCACCGACTCAATGGACATGGGTTTGGGTGAACTCTGGGAGCTGGTGATGGACAGGGTAGCTTGACATGCTGCAGTCCATAGGGTCACAAAGAGTTGGACACGACTGAGTGACTGAACTGAACTGAAAGGATAGTCAATCAGTAAACCTCTGAGCAGAGGCAAATGGGTGATTCAACCCACTGATTGCCTACTGATCTTTATGCAGCATTATTTTAATAAGTAACTGATGTACTCTCTCAAATGAGGTTTCTCGCCTGTCTCCACATTATTATCACCTGTAAATTACCTGAACAAGAAATCTACTAAACATCTTCATGGTTATAGTCTTTCTCCTCCTCACCACCACACTCACATGCATCCTTTCCCATCAGTCACAAGTAGAGTCAATTCTACTTTCACAGTGCATTTCTTTAGCTATTTTACTCTTTTCCTACTGTCATTCTAAGCTGATTTCATAATATTGAAATTGTTTCTTTGTAATACTCACCCCATGTCTACTCCCTGTCCCCTATCCTGTATCATTCTTTCATAAGCCAAGAACATTTTTCTAAAAAGGATTTCATCATGTCCCACTGCCAGGCTTCAACATTTCTGGTCAAACTTATAACTTGGCTTGCTATTGATTGGAAAGCCTACTATCCAGCCTCATCTTCAGACACACAATAGCCTTCATCTACGCTGTAGCATATATAAATTACTAACTGATTTCCAAATACACATGACTATTTTCCTCTGTGCCTACTGTTCACTCTGCCTAGAACTGCACTCTCCAAGACAGTAGCCACTAACCACGTGTGACTATTTAAAAGTAAATAAACTGAAATGAAATAGAATTTAAAATTCAGCTCTTCATTCACACCAGCCATGTTTCAAGGTCTCAAGAGCTACAGGTGCCCAGAGGTTACCATATTAAGTAATGAAGATTATAGAATAGTTTTGTTATTATAGAAAATTCTACAGTTGATCTAAAATGTTTTCTATCTTATAATAAATGTATGCTCTGTTGAACCAGCCAGAATGTGGGGCCCAAACTTTATTATTTGATACTCATGCCATCATTCTCCTTGACAAAATATAGAGGAAAAACGAGAAATTCAGGGATAATGAGGCATGGATTGACACCTCTGCCAGGTGTCAAAAGGGCTCATGAAGGAACTAGTTATACAAAATTAAGCAGAAAATAACTAATGAGTTTTAGAATATGTGACTAATCTTAAAATTGGGATTCAGAGCAGTTCAAAGGTATGCTAGCACTACTGATTTGATCTCATTGGATTAGCTTTCAGAAAATCCCCAGTAAAATCTGGCTGCTGTTGCGATCCTTTTTTCAAGGCCCAAATTCAAATTTCACCTTCTCTCATATTTCATGTCATCTCTTCCCTCTGAAATCATCATGTCACACTTCATCTGGAATTAATTCTCATATTTATAGCTATTGTTCTACTTTGATTTATCATATTATATTGAGATCACATATTGGTTGAATTAAATAGAATTTAATGGATCTCAAAAATTATTTACTAATCATTATGAGACTCTATAGAATAAATGTAGATTAAGAGGGTGACAGGAACCATGCTGAATATTATACACATAATTTTTATTATAAAAAATTATGTAATAAATTGCTATGTATTATATTGATAAAACATTGTCTATATATTATTTGATGACATACATTACCTATATTTTCTCTCTCTCTCTCCCTGTCTCACAGTGATCACTAGAATATTAAACAGACAGCTGACTCAATCAGATGAATCTCATTTGAGAGGCTTTTCAGAAAATCCCACATTTCAAAAGAAGTTATATTCAAAGGTAATGGTTATTAATTCATGTGGTTGAATGTTGTTGAAGAATTTCAACAACTTTGAAAGACTGAGGACATTCTGTGGTAGAAGTGTCTTCTAGCAGTCTTCTAATTACAAAGTATGGAGGGAGTCCAGCACCGACTATGGGAAGAAATCTAGACACCAATTTTGATGTGACCCTACTCTTTCAATCAACTAAAAATACAGGTTACAAAACATACAAACCAAAAATTCTATTTAAGAGAATTCTAAAGCTTGGGGAAACATTCCTGATAGACTTTGTCTACCCATACAATGAACATTTTGACTGTGGCTACATTTCAAAAAGAAATCAAAGCAAAGCAATGAAATTTATTGCATCTCATTAAGTGCTATAGACGCATTGATCCATCACTTGCTAAAGGAAAGACATTCATAGTTTGATTGCCGTTAACAAATGGAATCAACACAATTGGTAATAAGAGTGGTAATCAGGTAGCAATATCCTAGGAGGAAAACCAAGTGCTTTATTTAACAATACAACAATATGTCAGAAAAAGATCTCATCAGAGAAAGACAGATATTATTAAAAAACAAAAGCAAAAAATCCAACCCCAGGTACTTTACGTTACACTCTGTCTCTGGATTTTACTTCTTTATTACAACCTTTACCTGTACTTATGACTAAGAGTATTGGCTCTCATTTCTGAAATCTCACTGTGATACTTCTGTATCTTGCGCTTCACATTCAAGACTCTAGTTATAGTTGGACATGTATTATCTCTTCTATGTGCTCTTTAAAGGATAGGTAATTCATTAAACCATTGTATTCTTTGTGGTTCCTATGGCTGGCACAACTGAGATACTGAATGAATGTCAGCTGCATTAAGCACCTATTTATGTACGTAAAACATAGCTTTTTCATACTATTTTAGCTAGCTAGACTGTCTGTATGAAAGGTAATAGTGTAGTGATTAAGAACAAACACTAGGCTCAGTATTAAAATACCATTCTTTTGGTTCTTAGTTGGGCAAGGCATTCAATGTCTCTGAACTTCAATCTCATTTCTTAAGTGAAATTAATAATTATTCTGAATCCAGTGCAACTGGTGATGTAGATCCAAGTTCAGAAGCCAGAGAACCAGGAACACAGGTATACAATGTGGTGCTATTCATCTCAAAAACGGGGCAGAAAGCACACTTCACACTGAAAGAAGCAACCTGGAAGACCTGGAGTTCACTCTGCATTTCCTCTTGACACGTCCTTAAATTCTGCCAAGGCCTCTACTCCACTTTTGGTAACAACTGTTTTCTGGCCTGGCCTCCACAATAAAGGACAGAAGATGGGCAGAATCACAATAAAGGACAGAAACTGTAAGGATATAACAGAAGCAGAAGAGATTGGGAAGAGGTAGAAAGAATACACAGAAGAACTATACAAAAAAGATCTTAATGAACCAGATAACCACAATGGTGTGATCACTTACCTAGAGCCAGACATCCTGGAATGTGAAGTCAAGTGGGCCTTAGGAATCATCACTACAAAGTTAGTGGAGGTGATGGAATTCCAGCTGAGCTATTTCAAATCCTAAAAGATGATACTGCTGCACTCAAAAAGCTAGAAAATTTGGAAAACTCAGCAGTGGCTACAGGACTGGAAAAGGTCAGCTTTCATTCCAATCCCAAAGAAAAGGCAATGCCAAAGAATGCTCAAACTACTGCAAAATTGCATTCATCTCACACGCTAGCAAAGTAATGCTGGAAACTCTCCAGGCAAGGATTCAACAGCATGTGAACCAAGAACTTCTAGATGTTCAAGCTGGATTTAGAAAAGGCAGAGGAACCAGAGAACAAATTGCCAACATCCATTGGATTACTGAAAAAGCAAGAGAATTCCAGAAAAACATCTACTTCTGCTTTATTGACTACACCAAAGCCTTTGACTATGTGGATCACAACAAACTGTGCAAAATTCTTAAAGAGATGGGAATACCAGACAACCTTATCTGCCTCCTGAGAAATCTGTATGCAGGTCAAATAGCATCAGTCAGAATCAGACATGAAACAATGGATTGGTTCCAAATAGAGAAAGAAGTATGTCAAGGTTGTGTATTGTCATCCTACTTATTTAACTTATATGCAGAGTACATCATGCAAAATGCTGGGCTGGATGAAGCACAAGCCAGAATCAAGATTGCCAGGAGAAATATCAATAGCCTCAGATATGCAGATGACACCCCCTTGATGGCAGAAAGCGAAGAACTGGAGAGCCTCTTGATCAAGGTGAAAAGGGAGAGTGAAAATGTTGGCTTAAAACTCAACAATCAAAAAATGAAGATCATGGCATCCGGTCCCATAACTTCATGACAAATAGAAAGGGAAACAATGGAAACAGTGACAGACTTTATTCTCTTGGGTCCAAAATCATTGCAGATGGTGACTGCAGCCATGAAATTAAAAGATACTTACTCCTCGGAAGAAAATATCTGACCAACCTAGACAGCACATTAAAAAGCAGAGACATTACTTTGACGACAAAGTTACGTCTAGTCAAAGCTATGGTTTTTCCAGTAGTCATGTATGGATGTGAGAGCTGGACCATAAAAAAAGCTGAGCACTGAAGAATTGATGTTTTTGAACTGTGGTGTTGAAGAAGACTCTTGAGAGTCCCTTGGACTGCAAGGAGATCCAACCAGTACATCCTAAAGGAAATCAATCCTGAATATTCTTTGGAAGGTCTGATGCTGAAGCTCCAACACTTTGGCCACCTGATGCAAAGAACTTACTCACTGGAAAAGACCCTGATGCTGGGAAAGAATGAAGGCAGGAGAAGAAGGGGATGACAGAGGGTGAGATGGTTGCATGGTATCACCAACTCTATGAACATGAGTTTAAGCAACCTCCAGGAGTTAGTGATGGACAGGGATGCCTGGCGTGCTGCAGTCCATGGGGTCATAAAGAGTCAGACACAACTGAGCAACTGAACTGATTAATTATTCTAGGGTTGTAAAGAATAAATGAAACAATACTAAAGGATTATTTAAATTAAGGAATTTTAAACTATTATTATGATTAATTAGATCCAACTTACACATCCCATTAATATCTTCCCTAATGCCAAAATAATATTTTGGGAATTAAATGATTAAAGATATGAACTTCCCTTGTGGTCTATTGACTAAGACTCTGAGATTCCACTGCAGGGGATGTGGATTTGATCCCTGTTGGGGAACTGAGATTCTGCATGCCCTGTGGCACAGCCAAAAAAAAAAAAAAAGATTAAAATTACTAGTCATAACTGAAAATTTGCGGGTTCATTTGTTAAAAATTTGGGGATATATAAGAAGATGATATCTTTTCATCTTCTGTTAAAATAGAGTGAAAGGAGTGAAAATTGCCTGATATGTAGGGCAAAAAATTCAAATAGACTGCTTTGGGTTTCAAAGAAGTTCATCTTCACATCAACCACTTAAATAACTCAACTTGGCTAAGATGGGTTATTAATTCATTTCAGTTATGAGGGATTATCTATAACTGGCAAACTGTATCTTCTGTATTTGCAGAGTCAGCTTGACCAGCCTGATGCTCATGCCAGAAAAGCCAAATGAATAACAGATTTGCCTTGAGCAACTTTCCAAATTTCTTGCAATAGTAATTTGCTTAAAGGTGTAATGCGCCACCAATAATTAGACTTGTTTGAATTCTGATAGCGCACGGTAGCATCTGCTGATACCATCCCTTCCTCCTAATTACAATTATTACAGCCTCTTTGACTTTTTCAGTTTCCGATCCCAATGTACTGGCTGTTCAAAGCTGTTTGAGCCATTAAGATGGTTGTTATCCAATCACAGATCAATTCTCTCAAGAATGACCTGGGAGATAACTGGGTGAGGCAACAGCTTCACAGAAATATATGAGAGATATTTAAGTGAGAAAGGTAAGTGTGAATGCGTGTGGATGTGTATACATGTCACACACATATAACATATATTTAACTTGAAAAAGTAGACAGACACACATACACCCAATAAACATATATTTAACTTCACTGAAAACCCAGATTTATAATGTTTGTTGTTGTTCAGTTCTAAGTCATATCCAACTCTTTGCAACCCCATGGACTGAAGCATGCCAGGCTTCCCTGTCCTTCACTATGTCCCAGGGTTGTTCAAATTCATGTCAATTGAGTTGGTGATGCTATCCAACCATCTCATCCTCTGTCATCCCCTTCTCCTCCTGCCCTCTTTTTCAGCATCAGGGTCTTTTCCAATGAGTCGGCAGTTCGCATCAAGTAGCCAAAGTATTGGGAACTTCAGCATCAGTACTTTAAATGAATAGTTTCAGTTGATTTCCTTTAGAGTTGATGGCTTTGATCTCCCTGATATCCAAGGAGCACCACAATTCAAAAGCATCAATTCCTTCGAGGTCAGGTTTCCTTACAGTCCAGCTCTCATATCTGTACATGACTGCTGAAAAAAAGATAGTTTTGACTATACACAATTTTGTTGCAAAGTGATGTCTCTGCTTTGTAATATGCTGAAAAGGTTTGTCATAGATTACCTTACAAGGAGCTAGTGTCTTTTAATTTCATGACTGAGGTCACCATCTGCAGTGATTTTGGTACCCAAGAAAATAAAGTCTATCACTGTTTCCATTGTTTCCCCATTTATTTGCCATGGAGTGATGGGACCAGATGCCAGGATCTTAGCTTTTGAATGTTGAGTTTTAAGCCAGCTTTCTCACTTTCCTCTTTCATCTTCATCAAGAGGTTCTTTAGTTCCTCTGCACTTTCTGCCATTGGAGTGGCACTATCTAAATATCTGAGGCTGTTTATATTTCTCCCAGCAATCTTGACTCCAGCTTGTGATTTATCTAGCCTGGCAAAGCAGAAGATATTAAGAAGAGGTGGCAAGAATACACGGAAAAACTGTACAAAAAAGATCTTCACGACCAAGATAATCATGATGATGTGATCAATAATCTAGAGCCAGACATCTTGGAAAGTGAAGTCAAGTGGGTCTTAGAAAGCATCACTACGAACAAAGCTAGTGGAGGTGATGGAATTCCAGTTGAGCTGTTTCAGTTCCTGAAAGATGATCCTGTGGAAGTGCTGCACTCAATATGCCAGCAAATTTGGAAAACTCAGAATGGCCATAGGACTGGAAAAGGTCAGTTTTCATTCCAATCCCAAAGAAAGGCAATGCCAAAGAATGCTCAAACTACCACACAATTGCACTCATCTCACACGCTAGTAAAGTAATGCTCAAAATTCTTCAAGCCAGGCTTCAGCAGTACGTGAACCGTGAACTCCCTGATGTTCAAGCTGGTTTTAGAAAAGGCAGAGGAACCAGAGATCAAATTGCCAACATCCACTGGATCATGGAAAAAGCAAGACAGTTCCAGAAAAACATCTATTTCTGCTTTATTGACTATGCCAAAGCCTTTGACTGTGTGGATCACAATAAACTGTGGAACATTCTGAAAGAGATGGGAATACTAGACCACCAAACCTGCCTCTTGAGAAATCTGTATGCAGGTCAGGAAGCAACAGATAGAACTGGACATGGAACAACAGACTGGTTCCAAATAGGAAAAGGAATACGTCAAGGCTGTATATTGTCACCCTGCTTATTTAACTTCTATGCAGAGTACATCATGAGAAATGCTGGACTGGAAGAAACACAAGCTGGAATCAAGACTGCCGGGAGAAATATCAATAACCTCAGATATGCAGATGACACCACCCTTATGGCAGAAAGTGAAGAGGAGCTAAAAAGCCTCTTGATGAAAGTGAAAGAGGAGAGTGAAAAAGTTGGCTTAAAGCTCAACATTCAGAAAACAAAGATCATGGCATCTGGTCCCATCACTTCATGGGAAATAGATGGGGAAACAGGGTCAGACTTTATTTTGGGGGGCTCCAAAATCACTGCAGATGGTGACTGCAGCCATGAAATTAAAAGACGTTTACTCCTTGGAAGAAAAGTTATGACCAACCTAGACAGCATATTCAAAAGCAGAGACATTACTTTGCCGACTAAGGTCCATCTAGTCAAGGCTATGGTTTTTCCTGTGGTCATGTATGGATGTGAGAGTTGGACTGTGAAGAAGGCTGAGCGCCAAAGATTTGATGCTTTTGAATTGTGGTGTTGGAGAAGACTCTTGAGAGTCCCTTGGACTGCAAGGAGATCCAACCAGTCCATTCTGAAGGAGATCAAGCCTGGGATTTCTTTGGAAGGAATGATGCTAAAGCTGAAACTCCAGTACCTTGGCCATCTCATGCGAAGAGTTGTCTCATTGGAAAAAACTCTGATTCTGGGAGGGATTGGGGACAGCAGAAGGGCATGACCGAGGATGAGATGGCTGGATGCCATCACTGACTCGATGGACTTGAGTCTGAGTGAATTCCGGGAGATGGTGATGGACAGGGAGGCCTGGTGTGCTGTGATTCATGGGGTCGCAGAGTTGGACACGACTGAGCGACTGAACTGAACTGACTGACTCTACATATAAGTTAAATAAGCAGGGTGACAATATACAGTCTTATCCTACTCCTTTTCCAATTTTGAATTAGTCCATTGTTCCATGTCCACTTCCAACTGTTGCTTCTTAACCTGCATATGGATTTCTCAGGAGACAGGTAAGGTGGTCTGGTATTCCCATCTCTTCAAGTATTTTCCACATTTTGCTGTGATCCACACAGTCAAAGACTTAAGCATGGTCAATGAAGCAGAAGTAGGTGTTTATTTAGAATTTCCTTGCTTTCTCTATGATCCAACTAATACTGGCAATTTGATCTCTGGTTCCTCTACCTTTGCTAAATCCAGATTTTACATCTGGAAGTTCTCAGTTCATGTACTGTTGAAGACTACTTGAAGGATTTTCAGCATTACCTTGCTAGCATGTGAAATGAGTACAATTGTACAGTAGTTTGAACATTCTTTGGCATTGCCTTTTTTGGGATTGGAATGAAAAGTGTCCTTTTCCAGTCCTGTGGTCACTGCTGAGTTTTCCAAATGTGCTGGCATATTGAGTGCAGCACGTTCATGGCATCATTTCTTAGGATTTGCAAGAGCTCAGTTGGAATTCTATCAGCTCCACTAGCTTTGTTGGTAGTAATGCTTCTTAAGGCCCATTTGACTTCACACTTCAGGATATCTGACACCAGGTAAGTCGTCACAGCATCGTGGTAATCTGGGTTCCATTAAGGCCTTCTTTGTATAGTTCTGTGTATTCTTCCCACCTCTTCTTAATCTCTTTTGCTTCTGTTAGGTCCTTGCTATTTCTGTCCATCATTGTGACCACCTTTTCATGAAATGTTCCTTGACATCTCTAATTTTCTTGAAGAGATCTCTAGTCTTTCCCATTCTCTTGTTTCCCTCTACTTGGCACTGTTCACTTAAGCATTTCTTATCTCTCCCTGCTGTCCTCTGAAACTTTGCATTCAATTGGGTATATCTTCCCTTTCTCCTTTGCCTTTTGCTTCTCTTATTCTCAGCTATCTGTAAGGCCTTCTCAGACAGCCACTTTATCTTCTTCTATTTCTTTTTCTTGGGGAAGGTTTTGGTGACTGCCTCCTGTACAACATTATGAACCTCTGTCCATAGCTCTTCAGATACTCTGTCTACCATATCCAGTCCCTTGAATTTATTTGTCATCTCCACTGTATAATCATAAAGGATTAGCTTTAGGTCATATCTGAATGATCTAGTGTTTTTCCTTACTTTCTTCAAGGTAAGCCTGAATTTTGCAGTAAGAAGCTCATGATCTGAGCCACAGTCAGCTCCAGGTTTGTTGTTGCTGACTGTATAGAGCTTCTCCATCCTTGGCTGCAAAGAATATGATCAATCTTATTTTTGTATCAACCATCTGGTGGTGTCCACCTGTAGAGCCTACTACATCAGCTTCTTCGCATGAAACGGGGATAATATTAACCCAACCACTATATTTAGATTTGTTTCCCAAATGATTATAGTGATTTAATTTATTGCTTACATTTAATGCTGAGGGTATCTTGTCCTTCTGTTCATATTTATGTTGTTATATATTTGTTTTAGGGGGTAGTTGTCTGTTTTCTGTTGATTTTATATTAACTGAACAGTTAGTAAATTAAACAACAATTCTCTTGGGCTCATTCCAGTCACCTACTTTTTGTAGAGCCACAATCTGGCCTCAAACACATGAGCTAAACTTCTGCAATGTGCCTTGAAGAATCCATATCAATCACAATGACACTAATTATTGCTAATGACAATGTGATAGGAGAGTCAATATGTTGAACTTTAAATAAATTTGCTATGCTTGAAAATGAATTTCTCATAATGATCATATGTGTACCTGCTATATTAATGAGTGACTACCTGGACAGAACTGTCTCATTTGGAAGACCTCTAGTTTAAAATTTGGTGTGGTGAACACAATATTTTAAGCCAAAACCAAATTAATCCAAAGTCCTTTTCTAGTTATGTGTTACTTTCACAAATTTGAAACTTAGTTCCGTCCTCTGTAATATGGAGGTTAGTAAAACTTCTCTTGTAAAGTAATTATGAGGAATAGTGTTGGCATATATTGGGTGCCTAGCAGAGAGGAGAAGCTGAAGAAATGATAATGTTCAGATGCTGAGTACAGACCTAGAAAATAGTGCAGAGCCTTATTAACCAAATATTACATACTGCAGGGAAAACAATGGCTTTGAAAGAATTAGTCTCATGAAGAGTCAGAAGTTAGCTTCACCAGCTTCGTTCATTAAAATACCCTCAAAGTTGAATATTATAATAAATCAATTGTATAAAGTATGCTTCATTGTATATATTTGCAGTTATCTACCTTTTTGTTTTGTAAACCATACCAAAAAGTTAAATCTTCAGATGGTTCAGTTCCACCCTTTGACTCAACTGACTCAGTAGTAAAAATCGCACAAATAAATCATTAACAAACACTTAGCATGCTAACTATATTACATGTATTATCTCAGCTATTATTTATGACAAAATGATGTGATAATTATTGCCATTAAAAATAATTTGATAGCGGTTCTGATAAGTTAAAAATTAGCACACATTCATAGATTAGCAGAGCTACAATTAGTACCCCCAATCCAAGCCTAACCTCCGAACGCAGCAGAGAACCACCAGAAATTACAATACAGACACCATCTGCCTGATAATGAGATTGCCCAAACATAGGATCAGTCCCACAGAAAGGATATGATCTGGAACTGACATGAGACTGCTGCTGCTGCTGCTAAGTCACTTCAGTCGAGTCCAACTCTGTGCGACCCCACAGATGGCAGCACACCAGGGTCTGCTGTCCCTGGGATTCTCCAGGCAAGAACACTGAAGTGGGTTGTCATTTCTGTCTCAAATGCATGCATGCATACAAAGTCACTTCAGCTGTGTCTGACTCTGCGACCCTATGGACAGCAGCCCACCAGGGTCCTATGTCCACAGGACTCTCCAGGCAAGAATACTGGAGTGAGCTGCCATTTCCTTCTCCAGCATGAGACTAGACCATGGAAAGGACTTGACTGAAAACAAATAAACAAGGCATATTTTGAATGCAGCAAATTTAGTGAGGATATGCATGAGGAATGATTGGATAGAGAAAGCGGCAACTCTACATTGCATCTGGAAAGGTGGGGTCTTATACAAGAAATACAGAGTGTTTTGCACAGTGAAAATCCAGAGCAAGGCATCTCAGCTGTGATCATTGTTGGTTCTCTGCCTTTTCTATTGGTTCTTATAATCAAGTACTAAATGGTTTGTCTGGTGGGTGGATCTGATACAGATGAAAATAGGGCTTTTCTCAGTGTAGACAAAACACTGATCTTTGAATTGTCAATTTTTGCTGTAACAAATGTATCCATGGATGTATAGATTAAACACAGTCAGACAGGAAAGATCAAAAAGGCTAAAACCTGTGACCAAGTCAATGCACCAAAGAAGAGAAGAAAGTACATAGTAAGCAATGGGAACAAGTTTGCTAAGACTAATAAAAGATAGTGCTGACTGAGCAAATCCAGCGTCGCCATACTGCCACCCTGTTCCCTTTCAGTTTCTACAGTAGATGTCATGTACCAATCATGACCCTTATTTTCCCTCTTAGAGCTTGTGTGCAGGCTCAGTTGCTTCAGTCATGCCTGAGTCTTTGTGACCCCATGGACTATAGCCCACCAGGCTTCTGTGTCCATGGGATTATTCCAGCAAGGATACTGGCTTGGGTTGCCATTCCTTTCTCCAGGAGATCTTCCCAACTCAGGGCTTGAACCTGCATCTCCTGCTGCTCCTGCGTTGGCAGGTAGATCCTTTACCACTGAGCCACCTGAGAAATCCCCCACAGAGCTTGCAGAGACTTTAATTACTTTGAAGCCCAGTGAAACAAGCAGCCAGTACTAACTGATATATGGGTTGATTCAGATGAAACCTTGTTGCTACCTTGAGTACACATTATTGAATAAATGTTTCATGAGCACCATCATAGTAATGCCAGTCCCTTTAGGAACTCCAGCTCACCCAAGAAAGTATGATCCTTTTGAAAAGGATAATAAATAATTTTTATTAATAATTTATCAGAGGAAAGGACAATGTAACATTTTAAGATACTGTATAAGACTAAATTTATATTATATTTATATAGAACATATAAACCCTTTCTGCAATTAAGAGGTAATCTTTAAAATATTTGGGAAAGATAAAAATGGAAGGAAAAATGTATAAGCAGCAATCTACATACTTAATATGCAAACAGTGAAGGGTGTATGAATTTTTTCCCTGAATTCTGCTCACCCCCTTAGTTTATTCCATTGGTTATAGGAACAAGAAATCTCTATAATGTTATGAACACTGGCAAAGTCAGACAACTGGAAATTCTGTAATGTCACAGAATGCTATGGCTGAAAATAAGTAGCAAACCAGGTTAATTGCTGAAATTGAGGATGCTGAGCAAGAGATAATGTGGTACTGGTATCCAGGCAATAGAGGGCTTATGACTAAACACTATTGAGAGGTCTATTCCATCAGGAAGGTAGATAGACAGCTCACTTTTCAGTAACTGCATGAGCAAGGAAAATTTTAAAACAAGGACAAGCATTATCGCATCTGACTATGATACAGAGACATAGGAGACAGGAACTCAAATTACAGAACTATGCCTCAAAGTCAGAGCTAGACCTGCAGTCACGTTGCCTTGATTCGAAGTTCTCTGAGTGATGCCTTTGGGAAGTCACAGACCTGAAAAGCCAAGTCCAAATTCTGGTTCTGCCACCTATTAGTTGTGCAACCTTGGAAAAACTATTTTGCCTTACTGAATTTCTGTTTTCTTATCTGTAAACTACTGTTGGCACACTTACTCTGTCAGGATCTGTTAAAGATTAAATGAGAAAGCGTATTTGTCACGCCTCATAGAAGCATCTGGAATGCCTTACATTAAGCGTGCTTGCTTTCCTTTTTGGAAAGTTGTCTAGTAAGATTTTAAATACAAGGTCTCTCTCTCTCTCTCTGTAGGCAGATATGTCTAGATAAATAGATGGCTCATATATATGTGATACATATACATGTCACATATATATATATATATCAGAGATGGTTAAGAAACTCAGAGACGTATATGTAATATATGGAGTATATGTTACATATGCATTATGTAATATATAAATGTAATTTTCTAAATATCCTATGGTATTTTGGGAGCTTTATCTTGTATGATTATTTGTGAAAATCACATGAGAAGCAACTTAGTCTTCAACCAGATAGTTCTTCATGATTGCATGAAGTACGCACAATATAGTACAGGATACCAAATAATACAAATCACTATGTTTGAACCTTCAGACATCACTACCCCCAGCTTAAATCTATATAATTATAGCAATATATTTATTCTAGGTCATAACTTTCTATTTTCAAAATATATAGAAAAAAGCAGAGAGAAGCAAATGCTGTCTTTGAAATGGTTAAGAAACTAAAAAAAAAAATTATTTCTTTTCAATACAATAGCCATTCATGTAGCTTATATAATGATAATTTCCTTTCAGTTAGGAACTCTAAAATTAAGAAATATGAATGAGCTCCTGGATTACTCATAAACCTGTGTACAATGTATGCTGAATTTTCTATATGTACGTAATGTGTAATTTTTTAGGGAGAAGATCCATAGCTTATAAAGATTCTTGACTATGTGATTCCCAGTAAATATAGAAGTAAACAGCAACTGCATTTGAGTATGTTTGTCT
The DNA here is from genome assembly GCF_016772045.2 of Ovis aries. Taxonomy (NCBI): domain Eukaryota; kingdom Metazoa; phylum Chordata; class Mammalia; order Artiodactyla; family Bovidae; genus Ovis; species Ovis aries. The sequence continues at coordinate 66,697,953 of NC_056068.1, read as the reverse complement.
TTATTCATATCTCAAAACTAAAATCACAGTTGTATAAAAAAATGAGAATTATTGGAGGTATAGTGAAATATGGCTTAGGGGTGAAACCCTTTAATTTTCTACTTCTGATTTCAGTAAGGACAAAAAAATATGTCCTCAAATGTGCAGATATGTTTGTGGGTTTACTCTGAAAAAACAGGGAATACTAATTTAGGCAAGGGTTTCAAAAGAGTTACTGCATATACATATATTTTATGGTAATTAAGAATGTCAACGGTGTAAGAGTACTCCCTTTTATGGCTCAAAAATCAATATAGATATCACAAATATCAGTACCCAACATTATGGACTTTACTTTTATATGGGAACAGCATTCCTTCATTTTAAATCAGGTAATCTCAAACTCATTCTTACTTTTATCTATATTAAGTTCTATAATGTCTTATCTATATGAAAATAGGTTCAACACAGCAAAGAAATCACCCTAAAAAATTCAGGCAGTTCCTCTTATCTCCTATAGTTTGATAGACTTAGGTTGAAAAATCTTGGCCTTTCTGATTTTTCCTTATTGGAGGAGGAATAGCTAATCCAATAGGCCCATATGACTGTCAGGCGGATTCCTATCAGGGTCAGTCTTGATGCTCAATCCAGCCTGTTTCCTCTGGCCTCCCAGACACCTCTGGGCAGTTGGTGGGTATTCACAGCCAGTTTCCAGGCAGACACCAGGGTCTGTCCCCATAAGCCCAAATCAGTCTCTATTCTATCTCTTCCGGAGCTCCTTCCTGTAACTAAGTCAACAAAGTTATATATCCCATGGTATGGATTTGAGAAGAGTTACAAATCCTTCACATGGTATATAATCCAGGATAGCAGTAATCAAGTTCATATTTTGTCCCATTAGACTCACTACTTCATAACATGGATTTCCCTGGTGACTCAGTGGTAAAGAATCTGCCTGCCAATGCAGAAGTGGGTTTAATCCCTGGTACAGGAAGATCCCCTGGAGAAGGAAATGGCAACCCACTCCAGTATTCTTACCTAGGGAACCTCAGGAAGCCTGGAGTGTTACAGTCCATGGGGTCGCCAAGAGTCAGACACGACTTAGTAACTGAACAACAACTTAATAGCTAGCACTTTGAAACAGAAGAAGGATGAATGGAACCCAAAGTCAAACTTACAACAAAAAGCATGGATTTAAGATTACAATTGACATATATACACTGTCATGTATAAAAATGATAGCTAGTGGGAAAAGTGAAAAGGAAAGTTGCTCAGTCATGTCCAACTCTGCGATCCCACAGACTCTGCAGTCCATGGAATTCTCCAGGCCAGAATACTGGAGTTGGGTAGCCTTCCCCTTCTCCAGGGCATCTTCCCAACACAGGGATCGAACCCAGGTCTCCCACATTGCAGATGGATTCTTTCCCAGCTGAGTCACAAGGGAAGCCCAAGAATACTGGAATGGGTAGCCTATCCCTTATCCAGAGGATTTTCCTGACTCAGGAATCAAACCAGGGTCTCCTGCATTGCAGGCAGATTCTGTACCAACTGAGCTATCAGGGAAACCCAGCTAGTGGGAATCTGCTGTTATAACGCAGAGAGTTCAGCTTAGTGCTGTGTAGTGACCTAGATGGGTGGGATGGTTTGGTGGTGCAGAAAGATTCAAGAGGGACAGGATTATATGTATACATATAGCTGATTAACTTCACTGTACAGTAGGAATGAATAAAATATTGTAATAAAACTATACCCCAATAAAAAAGAAAACATGGACTTAATATTTGTAGAATACTCTGAAAATCTAAAGAAAAACAGAAAAAATAAGACAAAAGCAGAAACAGGACCTGCTAACCATGATGTTGATAACCTTGGTATTTGATTCCAGTTACAAGGCATGTAAGAATAACTATAAATATCTTCACCAAGCTCTCAGGAAAATTTAGATTTGGAGCAACTACTGACCAAAATCTAGTTGCATGTTGAATATAAAGTCGGGACATAGGCATACAGTCAGTACAGTGGTGAGACAACAGGCCTATCCACTTTATACAATTAATTGATGTTTAAAACAGTTAACAAAATAATCTGTAGCCACAACCCTCCTGTTAAAACGACCAAGCAGAGGCCTCTCTTAAATGCTCACAGAATCTAAGTTACATAGTTACAATCCTCTGGGCAAGGATTTGAGCCAAAGGTTACTCAAATTTTACACTATCTATACTCAGTGCCAGAGAAAAAACGGTTAACTCAGACTTTTCCCTGTTTTAGGAGGGTAAGAAGAGAAAGAACCGTGGTTGTTTGGGTCTTTGTTTTGTTTTTTAATTAACAAATGAGAGATCTTTTAAAATCCTGAAAATCAGGTGAAAGTTCTGCCTCCTAAGTGGAATATAACTATAAAAATCATCTATTTTGGAAAAATTAATATTTAATTCAATAAAAGTTTATTAACTGACTGATGTATGCAAATATTTTAGAGCCTAATCACCGGCATCTATTATGTGGTATTTAACAGGAAACATAAAGGAGTATGGCTAACGAGAGGCCCACAAACTGGTGTCTTGAAACAGTTCAGTGGATTTCAATAGGTGAAACATTTCTATAAATGTAGGTCACAGTATACCCTGATAGCTCTTTACAACAATTATTTTTGCCCAGATTATGTTCATTTTTGTTCCCCAACTGGAAAAAATAATAAGGCCTGAATTTTACAGAGGAAGGATATTTAAGTATTGCTGAATTAAAATTGACTAGCTATTATAAGTAATTCATATGCATGAATTGAAGGTTCCTGATATTGGTTACAGTGACATGGTGAACCAGAATGAAAAAGAACCAGTTTCTTCAATGGACTCTTCTTTTGCAGGCTAGGAAACAGATTGTAGAAACAGTTCCCAAGAAAAATGATCAAGGAATGAATAGGTATCAAGTGGTAATGCTGGTGACTGTGGGTGGGACACTGGATGTGGTCTTACCTGACATCCAAAAGCAATCAACTGAATCAAATCCATTAAGCAAATGACATGTTTATTGGGAATTCAGGGAGTTGAAGAGTTAAAAAAAAAAATCATTTGAACTGAGGTTATATGATAGAGATGGCTACCTAAATACTGCCTCAGATCAGTGGATGGAGGGGAAGTTGATGCCTGATTCAGCTGCAGGTCCTGATTTGCAGCTTCTAAAAAATGAAATCATAATTACCCAGAGCAATTTCATGAGAATCTATTCAATATCCTACTGACCTTCCAATTGCTTCTCTTCTGTGGATTTCTGGCCTCTTTGATTCCATCTTGAATTTTATCACTGCATCTTACATTATCTAGATCTTGATCTGAATAGATGTTCTTGTTCAAGCTATGGCTGTGGAGAGACTCCTGCAGTGTGCCCCCTACTCACTTATCATATTAACTTCAAGAGGAGTTTGACTCCTTGTGACTACTATAAATAATGATATCCCACGTGCTCTATTACCCTACCCCCATTTCTCGGTCTAGGTTAGAAGTGCCTCCTCTATGTCAGATCTATTAGCCTTGATACACCATTTATTTCCACACTTGTTAATGTAGGTCTTTCTGGTGACCTGCAATTATTTAAGACCTAATATAAAATAGATTTCATAGGAAGGTCCAAAATCAATTTGCAGAGATGTGTGGAAGTCTATACAAAAAATGGTTTCTAAGGCCAGATCAAAGCTCAATAAGATAGATTCCAGGGCCACATCTAGATTCAGGGAGAAATAGCATATTTATTGATTAATACTAGTCAGCCGTGACACAGGATGCAGAATCTTCCTTTGTGTCCAAGTTGAACCCATAGTGCACAGGCAGCATGTTCTCTGCTCAGCTTCCTTTCACTTAAGAGAACTACCTCTCCCTCATTCTTCAGGCTGCACCTTCCATCTTCATATGACTGAACATACCTATTCGTCTCGCTCTGCCAGCTTCACTGATGGAGATGTGTTCTAGGTCTTCTAATCATGCTACCTGTTCATCCACCTAAGTAATTATTTTATGAGTCCATGACTTCAAAGCATATTCCTTTCTGAGGACAGATGTAAGATATCGAGGAGGAAGAAGCATTCTCCTTCTCTATGAAGTTGCTATGGGATGATACATTTCAGGGTATGTCAGTGGCTATCCTTACTAATTGCACGGAGGAAGACCATCTACAGTAGAGGAAAGAAAGGCCGACACATGCATGAACACACACACACACATACATACACATCAAAGAATCAGAGATACAGCAGTGCTGAAAAATGGACAAGAGGGTATTCTAGAGGCATTAATAACATTCCCATTTTCCCACAGGAATTGGGAATCGTCCTTTGGAAAATTACAAAGGAGTTTCCTTGTTATAATTTCTTCATTGCATCCTTTTTAGCTAAACATGTAAGTAATTTCCTTTCTTCTCAAGCTATGTATTATTTTCCCCATAATATTTATTCAATGCTTATGATTCACAAGATTAGTTTTTAGATAATGGTAATAATTTTTGCTGGGAAATTTCATGGACAGAGGAGCCTGGCTGGCTACAGTCCATGGGGTTGCAAAAGAGTCACACATGACCTAGCCATAAAACAACAAAAATACAACTATAAACAAAAGAGACCAAGCTCTGACTTCATGGAACTCACACTCTAACAGAAAGAGAGACAGTGGACAGATATATAAGTAATTGTTTAAAGTGTGCTAGATAGTGATATATGCTAAGGAAAAGAAAGCAGAATAGGAATATGGGTGCTACTGAGAGCAAAGAGAATTAAAATATATTATGTAGCTATGGAAAGTATTGTGAATTTGGTTTCTCTCATACATCACCAAAGACACTTAAAAAAAAAAAACAGTATAATGTGGGTTCATCATCCTGTTATATTATTTATTGCCTTTTAAATTTTAATGTTCCATATTTACCATCATATTCCATTGAAAGAATATATTTTACAAGACTATAACATGACCTTATTTTGCAGCATGTACTCCACTTTTTAAATATTTTCATTTTATTTGATTTTTAATCTTGCTGCTGCTGCTGCTAAGTCGCTTCGGAAGTGTCTGACTCTGTGCGAACCCACAGATGGCAGCCCACCAGGCTCCGCCGTCCCTGGGATTCTCCAGGCAAGAACACTGGAGTGGGTTGCCATTTCCTTCTCCAATGCATGAAAGTGAAAAGTGAAAGTGAAGTCGCTTAGTAAAGGTCCGATTCCGTCCATGGGATTTCCAGGCAAGAGTACTGGAGTGGGTTGTCATTGCCACAGATACATAAATATTAGTATCAGGGTGCTTGAAAAACTAAAATTCATAGTTTTCATTTGAAGCAATAATAACTTTTTTTTTTTTTACTTTCTAGCAATGAACATGGTTGCTTTATTAGCTTTTGCTGCAATACAGCTATATAGAAAACCACCCCCAAATCTCAGTTGCTTCTAACAACAAACATTTTATTTTACACTCATGGTATAGCAGATTTTTGATTCCACGATGGATCAGAAAAGCTTGAGAGACATGAATGGCAGCTTGCTTATGGACATGGCTCAGAAATGGTCCCCTATCAATTCCTTCCAAATTCCACTGATCAGGCCAAGCCCAACATACGAGATGGAGACATACACTCCATTCACAGTGAACCACCTCAAGGGCAGAGAGGAAAGAAAGAATTTTTAATAAAAAGTACAATCTACTATTCACCAAGTTTAATTTTCCACATTGAGCATGATTATTCCAGGGAGTGACCTAAATACAGCTACACAACAGAAATTTTAGAAACTTGGCCCTATTCAGGTTATATAGGAACATCTGTCAGAAGGGAGGCAAGACTTTTAAAAAATTATGTAAAAGTGGTATGTCAATAAAAGGAATATCTCCATGTAGCTGCCTGAACATATCAAGCTATCAGATAACACCCTGCTTTCTACCTGAAATTCCCTGTCCTTCACAACTGATATCCTTTTGTGCAAACCCAGTTCTATATTCTTTCCTAATTTAACATTGCTTCTTCTACTGGCCCTTTAAATAGAATGTGTATATAACACATTTATTGTGATTTATGAGAAATGTTCTATGATCCAATAGTTTATCAGCACTATAGTTTCTCTGAAGGTGAACAGAGCATATTCACCTCTGTACATCAAAGTTTAGCTTAGTTCTTGGCTGCAGGGATATTCAAATATCACACAATACATTTAATGTGAATGATCTTAAAATTTCTTCCTACTCTAATATCAAACGCAAAGCACTGTGTTATCACACTAGTTTGGAATGTTGTTCTAACAAAGTACCAATGATTTTCAGTCTTAGTGCTAAAAATACTTAACGACAATAATTGAAAAAAGTTACTCCGCTTGTTGCATTTAGAGAGCATTTGCTCCAACTGTTAGCTCCCAACCTTGGATTTCTTATCCACGGGGCCCTCTTTTCATTCAGTGTTCAGTTGTGCTTAGTCTTTGGATTGCTGTTCATTTCACAGCAGTGGTTTTGGCAGACAAAGCAACTCCTATGCACAGCCAGGTGTTCACCGTGGCACCGTCACCACTGGTGGGGTTGACTCAGATGTTTCCCACACCTGTGAATTGGCTGCCCAATCTTAGCCAGCTCCCATGAACTTAATTATCATGCTCAATTTCAAAATTAAAAAAGAAAAATAGTTAAGAGAACACACATACATTTCAGATGCCGCTGCTTCTTGCCATCCCTGCCACGTCCTCCTCAACAGAGCATTGCTGTAAACAAATTAGCATTTCCTCCTCATCATTTTATCTTGATTTGTGGGATGTGGGAATGGAATACAACTCATTATGTCTGAAGAGCTGATTAATTCCAGTGGTGAAATCATCTCTGTGCTTGCCCATCAGATTGTAGCTAAGCTATTCAACCTATAATCCATGAGTAAGTAGAAGGTCCAGGAATGGCTTTGACATTTAACATGTCTGTCTTTTTTTTTTTTTAGTTTTTTATTTTTTAAATTTTAAAATCTTTAATTCTTACATGCGTTCCCAAACATGAACCCCCCTCCCACCTCCCTCCCCATAACATCTCTCTGGGTCATCCCCATGCACCAGCCCCAAGCATGCTGTATCCTGCGTCAGACATAGACTGGCGATTCAATTCTTACATGATAGTATACATGTTAGAATGCCATTCTCCCAAATCATCCCACCCTCTCCCTCTCCCTCTGAGTCCAAAAGTCCATTATACACATCTGTGTCTTTTTTCCTGTCTTGCATACAGGGTCGTCATTGCCATCTTCCTAAATTCCATATATATGTGTTAGTATACTGTATTGGTGTTTTTCTTTCTGGCTTACTTCACTCTGTATAATCGGCTCCAGTTTCATCCATCTCATCAGAACTGATTCAAATGAATTCTTTTTAATGGCTGAGTAATACTCCATTGTGTATATGTACCACAGCTTTCTTATCCATTCATCTGCTGATGGACATCTAGGTTGTTTCCATATCCTGGCTATTATAAACAGTGCTACAATGAACACTGCAAATGCTGGAGAGGGTGTGGAGAAAAGGGAACCCTCCTACACTGTTGGTGGGAATGCAAACTAGTACAGCCACTATGGAGAACAGTGTGGAGATTCCTTAAAAAATTGCAAATAGAACTACCTTATGACCCAGCAATCCCACTGCTGGGCATACACACCGAGGAAACCAGAATTGAAAGAAACATGTCTTTCTTGATGCATGTTACAATTTTAGACATCAAAAGATGAAATTGTATATGAAAACAAAATGGAAAACAGAATTAGACTTCGAATACTCTAGTAACTTTTCCTTTTCTCTCAGCCAACAATGTACTGTATTTCTAAGGAAGAATGTTTTCTGTAGTCTCTGAATTCCCATTCATTTACTTAATACCATTCCTACTGCTCCATTTGTTTTGTCTGCTCTACTGGACAAAATTCCATGGGTGCTGTCAAAAGAATAGGCATACAGATCAATGGGACAGAATTGAGATACCAGAAATAACCCAATACATTTACAGTTAAATGATTTTTGACATGGGCACCATGACAAATTAGTGGAGAAAGAATAGTCTTTTCAACAAATGGTGTTAAGACTACTGGATATCCACTTAGATATGCACTAAGTTGGACATCTTCCTCCCAACATAGCCAAAATGAATTCAAAACTTGTCAAAAAGCTAAATGTGAGAGATAAAACTTTAAAACTCCTAAAAGAAAATAGATATAAATGTTCATGATCAAGAATTAGGCACCAGTTTCTTAGATATGGCACCTAAAGCACAAACAACCAAGGAAAAAATTAGACAAATTGGATTTCATCAAATTTGAAAAATGTTGTCTTCAAAAGACACTATCAAAAGAGTTAAAGGACAAAAAAAAATGGAGAAAAAATCTTCAAATCATATATTGATCCCTGGACCAGGAAGACTCCCTGGAAAAGGAAATGGCAACCCACTCTACCATCCTTGCCTGGGAAATCCCATGGACAGAGGAGCCCAGCAGGCTACAGTCCACAGGGTTGCAAAGAGTTGGACATGATGTAGGAACTAAACGATGACAACAACAACAAAATAACACATCCATACAATGGAATTCAGCCACGAAAAGGAAGGAAACACGGCTTCACGCTACAAGGAGGAAGCTTGAAAGCATTATGCCAAACGAGGAAGCCACAAAATACCTCATCCTGCGTGATCCATTTACATGAAATGTCCAGAATAGGCAAATCTACAGAAACAGAAAGTATATCAGTGGTTGCTGGGGGCTTGGGGGAAAAGGAAATGCAGTGACTGCTAATGGGTATGGGATTTATTTGGGGTAGACGAAATTGTTCTGGAATTGGACAGTTGTGTTGTTCCTTTGAATATACTAAAAATCACTGAATTATACACTTAAAAGGGGTGGATTTTATGATATTTGCGACAGTTTTACTACTTCAGGAATAAAAAGTGAGCAGTCAGTTGATACATTAAACAACACTGAGGTATCTCAAAATCATTACGCTGAGAGAAAGAAGTTACACCAAACAAGAGTAATACTATCAGACTCTATTTATACATTCGAGGAAATGCAAACTAATCTGTACTGACAAGAAGTAGATAGATAAGCAGGTGACTGATCAGAGGTTTGAGAGGAAGAAGAGATGACAAAGGGCATCAGTAAACTTGGGGGGATGATATATATTCATCATCTTGACTGTGGTGATGGTTGTATACATATAATAGAAAATTGTACACTCTCTATATGTATAGTTTATTATATGTCAATTATTTCTTTAAAATGATTAAGGATGTTATGGGGAGGGAGGTGGGAGGGGGGTTCATGTTTGGGAATGCATGTAAGAATTAAAGATTTTAAAATTTAAAAAATAAAAAAATTAAAAAAAATAAATAAATAAAATGATTAAGGAAGAAATATACACTGAACTTCAGTTCAGTTCAGTCGCTCAGTCGTGTCTGACTCTTTGCGACCCCATGAATCGCAGCACGCCAGGCCTCCCTGTTCATCACGATCTCCCAGAGTTCACTCAGACTCACGTCCATCGAGTCCGTGATGCCATCCAGCCATCTCATCCTCTGTCGTCCCTTTCTCCTTTCTCCTCCTGCCCCCAATCCCTCCCAGCATCAGAGTCAACTCTTCGCATGAGGTGGCCAAAGTACTGGAGTTTCATCTTTAGCATCATTCCTTCCAAAGAAATCCCAGGGTTGATCTCCTTCAGAATGGACTGGTTGGATCTCCTTGCAGTCCAAGGGACTCTCAACAGTCTTCTCCAACACCACAGTTCAAAAGCATCAATTCTTCAGCGCTCAGCCTTCTTCACAGTCCAACTCTCACATCCATACATGACCACAGGAAAAACCATAGCCTTGACTAGACAGACCTTAGTCGGCAAAGTAATGTCTCTGCTTTTGAATATACTATCTAGGTTGATCATAACTTTTCTTCCAAGCAGTAAGTGTCTTTTAATTTCATGGCTGCAGTCACCATCTACAGTGATTTTGGAGCCCCCAAAAATAAAGTCTGACACTGTTTCTACTGTTTCCCCATCTATTACCCATGAAGTGATGGGACCAGATACCATGATCTTCATTTTCTAAATGTTGAGTTTTAAGCCAACTTTTTCACTCTCCTCTTTCACTTTCATCAAGAGGCTTTTTAGTTCCTCTTCACTTTCTGCCATAAGGGTGGTGTAATCTGCATATCTGAGGTTATTGATATTTCTCCCGGCAATCTTGATTCCAGCTTGTGTTTCTTCCAGTCCAGCGTTTCTCCTGATGTACTCTGCATAGAAGTTCAATAAGCAGGGTGACAGTATACAGCCTTGACGTATTCCTTTTCCTATTTGGAACGTCTGTTGTTCCATGTCCAGTTCTATCTGTTGCTTCCTGACCTGCATACAGATTTCTCAAGAGGCAGGTTTGGTGGTCTGGTATTCCCATCTCTTTCAGAATGTTCCACAGTTTATTGTGATCCACACAGTCAAAGGCTTTGGCATAGTCAATAAAGCAGAAATAGATGTTTTTCTGGAACTGTCTTGCTTTTTCCATGATCCAGAGGATGTTGGCAATTTGATCTCTGGTTCCTCTGCCTTTTCTAAAACCAGCTTGAACATCAGGGAGTTCACGGTTCATGTATTGCTGAAGCCTGGCTTGGAGAATTTTGAGCATTACGTTACTAGTGTGTGAGATGAGTGCAATTTGTGCGGTAGTTTGAGCATTCTTTGGCATTACCCTTCTTTGGGATTGGAATCAAAACTGACCTTTGCCAGTCCTGTGGCCACTGCTGAGTTTTCCAAATTTGCTGGCATATTGCACTTCCACCACATCATCTTTCAGGATTTGAAACAGCTCAACTGGAATTCCATCACCTCCACTAGCTTTGTTCATAGTGATGCTTTCAAAGGCCCACTTGACTTCACTTTCCAAGATGTCTGGCTCTAAATGAGTGATCACATCATCATGATTATGTGGGTCATGAAGATCTTTTTTGTACAGTTCTTCCAGGTATTCTTGCCACCTCTTCTTAATATCTTGTGCTTCTGTTAGGTCCATACCATTTCTGTCCTTTATCGAGCCCATGTTTGCATGAAATGTTCCCTTGGTATCTCTAATTTTCTTGAAGAGATCTCTAGTCTTTCCCATTTTGTTCTTTTCCTCTATCTTTGCACTGATCGCTGGAGAAGGCTTTCTTATCTCTTCTTTCTATTCTTTGGAACTCTGCATTCAGATGCTTATATCTTTCCTTTTCTCCTTTGCTTTTCGCCTCTCTTTTTTTCACAGCTATTTGTAAGGCCTCCCCAGACAGCCTGAACTTATTCATGGTGAAAAACCATCAGCTGGGAGGAGACACACAAGTCAAGAGAACTGAGATAATATGGACATATTAGCAGGTTCTTGGCAGTAGGCAATTACTAGAATGTCTGTAAAAAAAAAAAATGCAGTGATGACAGAAAACAAGGTTACAGGCATTTTTAAAACCACCTAAAAATTCTGTGCTAGACAAAGCTCCATGAGAAGTAGACTTTTCTGTATTTAACCTTCGTATGTAAAGCAGTAAGTAACACAAAGTAGCATTCAATAAATGGCTGAATAAAGTATTCTGAGCTTCCAATGACAAAATGATCTGTTTCATTGAATTTTATGATTATTTAAAAGAGGAGGATGCGTGTGCTGTTTATATTACAAGCAGACAAAAAAATCATACATTAGAGTCTAAAATGGATTTGTGCACTAAATATGGTTGAAGAATCAGTTCTTTTGACCTAGAAATTATGATTTTAAAGTTCCCTATTTGAAACTTAAAAAGAATGTAACTTTTTTCACTTACAACTGATCCCAGTTTGAAGGAATGATGTTGTTTTTGTTTGTTTGTTTTATTTTATTTATTTTTATTTTTATTTTTTTTTAATTTTAAAATCTTTAATTCTTACATGCGTTCCCAAACATGAACCCCCCTCCCACCTCCTTCCCCATAACATCTCTCTGGGTCATCCCCATGCACCAGCCCCAAGCATGCTGCATCCTGCGTCAGACATAGACTGGTGATTCAATTCTTACATGATAGTATACATGTTAGATTGCCATTCTCCCAAATCATCCCACCCTCTCCCTCTCCCTCTGAGTCCAAAAGTCTGTTATACACATCTGTGTCTTTTTTCCTATCTTGCATACAGGGTCGTCATTGCCATCTTCCTAAATTCCATATATATGTGTTAATATAGTGTATTGGTGTTTTTCTTTCTGGCTTACTTCACTCTCTTTAATCGGCTCCAGTTTCATCCATCTCATCAGAACTGATTCAAATGAATTCTTTTTTAAGGCTGAGTAATACTCCATTGTGTATATGTACCACAGCTTTCTTATCCATTCATCTGCTGATGGACATCTAGGTTGTTTCCATGTCCTGGCTATTATAAACAGTGCTGTGATGAACACTGGGGTATATGTGTCTCTTTCAATTCTGGTTTCCTCAGTGTGTATGCCCAGCAGTGGGATTGCTGGGTCATAAGGTAGTTCTATTTGCAATTTTTTAAGGAATCTCCACACTGTTCTCCATAGTGGCTGTACTAGTTTGCATTCCCACCAACAGTGTAGGAGGGTTCCCTTTTCTCCACACCCTCTCCAGCATTTATTGCTTGCAGATTTTTGGATCACAGCCATTCTGACTGGTGTGAAGTGGTACCTCATTGTGGTTTTGATTTGCATTTCTCTAATAATGAGTGATGTTGAGCATCTTTTCATGTGTTTGAAGGAATGATGTAACAGTTGAGAGTTTACACTACGTGATATTGTTCCCCAGATTCAAAATCCTTTTCTCTGCCTAAGTCCTTTTTACTCGGGAACACTTTGTCTGACCCATTGCAAGGCACAGTCTACTTCATCTTCCAACAAAGAGGAACTTTTAATTATGCTATATTAATGCCTCTCTTCACCCAAATTACATTGTATTGTGTCTCCATAGATTTTCCTCACAGCACTAATACATTCCACTTACAATTTTTAATTTACTTTTTTTTAAAATCTGATTCCTCCAACTGGAATCTAAGATCCATAAAGGAAGTAATCTTGTCTGTCTTGTTCTCTGCTGAATATCCAGTACTCAAATACAAAGGCTGACACATTGTAAACATCTGTGAATGAATGAATGAATGGGTGTAACTATAACAACTTTAAAAGGAAGGTTTTCATAGAATACTATAAAAGTTTGACTGGTAGTATCTGCAAAAACAGGTACGGCTCATACCCAGTTCCCAGTTCAGGAATAACAAAAGCCCTTTCCCTCCATTTCATCCTTTCTAACAATTCAATATTTTTTGAACATCTGCTATGATCCAAATTTTTTATTAGGCCCTGAAGATAGAACAATGAAATAAGGCTTCCTGTTGTTTCCCCTGTTTGGAGGACAAGGAACATGGAAAGAGATGAAACTTGAATCAAAACATATCATCTTCAGGTAGCACTTCCAGCGTGCTTGGTGCAAGAGGAGCAGGGTGCAAGTGATTAAACTGAAGTTTGAAGACAGTCTGTGAATTTTAATTATCTCTACTATCCCTGTCTCCCATTGCCATGGATAATTGAAAGTTGGCCATATTGCTAGGTAACGCTTCATTCCCTGCATAACTTGGCACTTAGAAAACGTTTTGCAAGAAAAGCAATTATAGCAATTGTCTCATAGGGGCGGGTAGAGGATGGATATAAACTGACTCTTGATGATGTTTTTGCTCTTTGCACATATTTACTAGATTCTTCAACCTAGTTTTGAAAACCTTCACATACATATACTCAACTGTTTTACCTACCAACCTGGGAGGGTGGGGGTAGGGTGTGGACTGCAAAAAATGGGTATCATTTCAGGTTCAGTTACTTCCCTCATTCCTCATGTAAGGACACTGAGCAATAACCAGTCTGGCCGCTCATTTCCCCTAACATATGTCTAGTCAGGAAGTTATGTGCAAGCTACGATTAAACAAAGATTGAAGACAAAAATAGGCAAAATGTGGCTTTGGGGGAACATTTGAGAAGGTTCTGGAGTAATTCTGTTTGCCCTGTACATTTATGGGTGCTTAGGTGGGAAAAAAAAAAAAAACTTCTAGATTTTTCAAATTATTCAAGCACATCTTTTGTTTATTTCACTGCCTTTCCCCAATTGCTTCACTTCCTCGATATTTTTGACTTTGAAACAGTCAGTTCAGAGTTTCTAAAGCATGGTGCTTCAGACAGTCATCCTAAAGCTTGAATGCTGTGTTTGTCATGTCCATTTTAGACATTCCCAGACAGTCTTCTAGAAAGGCTAACCTTTTCAATACTATTCTCACCTTCTGTGGAATCTGCAAAGTGGAGATTTTTTTTTTTTTTTCCAGTGAGAGGGACAAGCAAGCATTTTAGTACTAGGCTGAGCAGGATCCATTTAGTGTTATCAATACAACTGTCAGTGTTTCCTGGTATGTAATTTGGGGGAAGGGTGTCTGTAACACATAAGGTAACATGCCAGAAGTGTATCAGGAGCAGTGTCTGGGTCAGAACGATTAAACTCACTGATGCCCAAGAAGCCATGAAGGTTTATACTTGAAAAGCCAATATCTTCAGCTGTGTGTGTGGTGTTTGCTTTTGGTTTAAGTTTGGGGTTTGGGGTTGTTTTTATTTTTTGGTAATCCTTTTCTTTTGCGTACTGAATTGCAATTTTCAGGCTATATCTTAGTTTTCTTTCTAATTCCTTCACTTCCTGTTAAATTTTTTTTCAAAGAAAAGAGAAAAACACTTTAAAGCTTAAAGCTAACATAAGTTATGACATGGGTAGGATTCCTTGACCTTTCATTACCCAGTGAGCTACTCTCAGGCAAGTGATTCCTACAGATTTATATGACATCTCCTGAAATTTTTTGTAAGAACAAAAGACTGATTTCTAATCATTGAAATTATTTTTCCTCACCATCATCAGACTCTCATAGAGGTCTCTTACAACTCTAGATAATCTACAGAAATGCTGGTGTAGATGGATGACTCATAGAGTACTGGAAATATCACCAACCCCCCAGATTAGGTTTGGACCTTCTCCCACAGCATCCCAGCATCCAAGCTCCCAAGCATCCCAGCTCCCACAGCATCCAAGGCATCTCCTGTCCAGAACTTAGGACAATGGCAATTGATTATTTGAACGGCTTTTGCTGACTAAGCTCTACATGTGCATCTTTATGCTAAGTGCCTTGCAAATGTTTTATAATGTAATCTTCATGATGAGCTCTATACTGTAAATCAATATTTTAGAAATGAAATAAGTGTCTGAGAGATGTTGGGTCGCTTGCTCAAGGTCACATACTTTGTAACTGGCAATGCCCTGACTAATGCTTATATGACCTCAATGGACATGATCTTTACCACTATGCAAAACTGATCTTCCAGCTAAGCTAATTTTGAAATTTTTTAAAAGGCATTTTCAACTGTATTACTCTTCTTTAGGGGTAGTTAACTAAAGAATGCAGTGTAAAATAGTTGTCAACATCTTGGTGTGAACTACACAAGTCTGATGAAGGAATAACTGCAAACGTAGCTACAACCAGCAGAGTTTGAAAGAGTACTGCCACACAAGATAGAAGCAGATTGCAAAAAGTGTGGTGGGGTGACTGGGTGATAAACAGGCTTTAGTTAGATATGTGTATATACAAACTTTAAGTTTATTGTCATTCTTAGATTTATAAATAGATATGTTCTTGGTTTGTTTTTAATAATAAATGAATAAATAAGAAGATATAAAATCATCTCAATCCCACCACAGAGAAGTAGCAATCGTCAACATTAGCGCATTTCATTCAGGATACTGAGATATATATGTTGTGATCTCATCGATCTTTCAGTATAGATAGGATGAATCAGACAATTATTTATAAAGGCATTACTAAACATGGATTCATATTTTTCATATTTTAAATAAAAATATTGAGATTATTCAACTAAAATGAACACATTTAGCAAAAATGTTAGCTTTTAGATAGATTAAAAGTTACTAAATTTAAAAAAGTGTTTCTTAACAGTAAAGGTATTGCTAAAACATACCAGCACAAAATTTAATTAAAAACCATGAGAAATATTGAGGTTGAAACAATTCATTTTAAACTACATTTTACAAGTTTAGTCAAGCTTAAGTTGTGTCAGTTGACTTGCTATGAAAGATGAGAAAGAACTTCATTCCCCTTCTAATCTTCTTAATTACATTGGGGCTTAAACTGTTAGTATTCTTAACATATATATTATCTTCTATAATCATTATTTTAAATTAATTTAAAGTTGACTGTATACTCACTACCAATCCCTTTTACATATATTCATTCCTAATTTTAATTAATTCATTTTTTAATTGAATGATAATTGCTTTACAGAATTTGTTGTTCTCTGTCAAACCTCAAACTGAATCAGCAATAGGTGTACATCTATCCCCTCCCCTTTGAAACTCCCTCCCATCTCTCTCCCCATCCCACCCCTCTAGGTTGATACAGAGCCCCTGTTTGAGTTTCCTGAGCCATACAGCAAATTCCTGTTGGCTATCTATTTTACATATGGTAATGTAAGTTTCCATGTTACTCTTTCCATACATCTCACCCTCTCCTCCCCTCTCCTCATGTTCATAAGTCTGTTCTCTATGTCTGTTTCTCCATTGCTGCCCTGTAAATAAATTCTTCAGTACCATTTTTCTAGATTCCATATATATGGGTTAGAAACAATATTTATCTTTCTCTTTCCAACTTACTTCACTCTGTATAATAGGCTAAATTCTTTATCATGAGATCATCTCTCAGTAGACTACATTTCATTATGATTAATTTTTTTTCTCCAAGAAAAAATGGATAGGTGCTTGAATTCCTTTAATTAATGTCCTTTAATTAATAAGGACAATCTGGCTGGGTTTGTTATTTGTGATACTTTGTTTCATTCAAAAGATAATGTACATTGCAACACAGTTTTCTGATACATATTGTTGTGAAAGAAAACTTCATTTAAATTTTCCTCTTCATTGGTAGCTTGCTTTTTCTGCCTAGACACTTACTTTCTTCTTTGTCCTGGAAGATCAGCATCCCCAAAATGTATCTTGATTTTTATTTTCAGTTTTATTTCCATACTACTCACCAAAATATCCTTTTAAAATATAGAATCAACTTTAATTTCAAGAATATAATTCTTTCATCATTAAACAAATCTTATGGTCACCTTTGCTTTTAAGCACTTCTCTAGTTTGTTTGTTTGTTTTTTTAATTTTAAAGCTGAAGTTATTTCAATATCTAACTTTTGGGATATCTTAAAACAGCATCCCACTTTTAACTATTTTCCTAGATTTTCTCTACAACATCCAAGGTGTCAATGACACCATCAACCTGAAGATGCACTATCATCTTAAGTACAATTCAAAAGTAAAACATTCTGTCACTTATAAGATGCTGTTTATTGTCATATGTGTTCTGATGCAAAACAGGATAAAATTGGAAATAGAAAAGTACAATTGATTAAATTATTATCATTTTTCAGGTAAGAAATTCCACCAGTTTTAGAAAAAAGACTTGACTCAGCTGCTTCACTGAACATGACTAAGTTAGTCAGCAGTGGACAAAGAAACCTCTAATTCCTTATCTTCTAACTTCTATCCCTATTTTTCATCCACCAAAAGAGCTCCTTCATTCTAAAGTATGTGGATGTAGACGAAAGAGCTACAAACCCAAGCTCACAATAACAAAAACAATAAAATGGCTAAATTACTTTCAAATAAAAATGTCTGCTTCCATATTGATCCTTGATATTGGATCATTTTAAATGGGCCATGCTGCTGCTGCTGCTAAGTCACTTCAGTTGTGTCCGACTCTGTGCGACCCCATAGACAGCAGCCTACCAGGCTCCCCCGTCCCAGGGATTCTCCAGGCAAGAACACTGGAGTGGGTTGCCATTTCCTTCTCCAATGCATGAAAGTGAAAGGTGAAAGGGAAGTCGCTCAGTCGTGTCCGACCCTCAGAGACCCCATGGACTGCAGCCTTCCAGGCTCCTCCATCCATGGGATTTTCCAGGCAGGAGTACTGGAGTGGGGTGCCATTGCCTTCTCCATAAATGGGCCATATGTAACCTAAATTCAACATCTTTTCTGCTTCAGAGGTTGACTGGAAGATTGTGTGGAGTCACTCAGTCTTGTCTGACTCTTGTGACTCCAGGGACTGTAGCCTGCCAGGCTCCTCTGTCCATGGAATATCCCAGGCAAGAACACTGGAGTGGGTTGCCATTTTCTTCTTTTGTGGATAAAACTGAACTTATGCTCTGTTGATTCCATTGCATTTTGAAGGCCTATTATACTGCAACTGCATATTCATTGTCTGGTATTTTATCTTGTGATTGATGGAAATCCTATGACCATTTGAATAGTCAGTCTCTTGGGCTATTTGTATTTCATTATTATTACATCACCTAAACATGATTAGGTTTATGATGAATATGAATAAACTCCACTGAGAATAGTTTTCATTTCATTCCTAAATATCTAAAAGGAAAATATTAACATGAATAACATAATTGTTGGCTATTAGGAAGAATCAAATCCCTTATATAAGAAAGTTATAGCTAATTGAGTTAATCTATACTCAAAATTTAGATTATTTTAGCCCAAAAAGTTTTTATTAGAGGTTGAATATATGGTTTCATGTTCCAGTTTCACAAGAAATTACTTTGTGACAGCTGGCGTGTCAATTAACCAAGACTGAGTTTCATGACCACTCCTATATGTAATGTAAACATGAAAATTCAGCCTGTAAATGAGCAGGTATAAGCTCAGACAAAACTAAAGTAATACTGTTATTAAAAGGAGATTGATAAAAATTTGATATTAGGGTAAAAGCATAAGTTTCTGTCATAGAAAGCTGCAAAAATTAATTTTTCTATTTAAATAAAAATGAAATATATAAATGCAAATAAAGTATACAATGACTGGTAAATATTTTTTCTTTAGTTCTCTTGTAAATTTTCAGAGAAAACAATGACTTATTTTTTTGTTTGTTTGTTACTGCTTCACAATCATAATATTCTAGATGAAAGAGGAAGCTTTGCCAAGTTTGGTGAAACACATGAGCTGACCACAATTGTAGCAATTGTTTCATTTAAACAACTTTTGATACAATTAATGACACAGGTGAGGGCATTTAAGATGAATGTTGGTTTTTATCCTGTCCCATTAAAATAGAGAGGCATTTTGTGGAAGCAAGACAATTATCTCTAAGATATTGTTCCTTCATCAAATTTCCCAATTTATCTCACTTCTGAGTTCTCACAGGGTTTGAGTAAAGACCATAATAACTGAGTTGCTTTGGCTAATGATATCCCCTGATGGGGAGACAGGAAAGCACGGTGAAGGTCTGAACAGCTGAAGGTACAATTTGGGCTTGCATGAGCCTCCTTTCTTGCAAGAGATGGAAAGGAAAATAAAACAAAACAAAAAGGTCAATAACTTTTTGAACTAATGTACTTTAAAGATAAATTTTAAAATCTCCTTAGTGGCAAATTTTCTCAGAATCTATGCCTCCACAGTCTGTACTGCAAGCTTTCACTTTTTGATATCTTAAACAAATGTTGCATTGTATTTGAACAAAGAATCGAAGGGGAAATCAACTTTTCATCTCAAAGTGTCTTAGCTAATAGCTCCTGCATACCAGAAATCAGTGCGTCATGCAGTCTGGAGGGAAACTGCTTTGATCTACAGGCCCAAACCCTAATCCAATTCATTCATCAGTCAAAACAGTGTTATTGTTGTTGTGTTGTTTAAGAGTGGCAGGGATTACAGCTATGGCTAAAAGAATGGCAAATCGTCTCCTCATAAAGCAACTGCAAAATCAAACAAATAGACCAAAAACACAATTAAACAAAAACCAAGAAAACAGTTTCAGTGCTCTGAAAATCATCAGAAGGAATGATACAACCTGAAAACTATTTCTGGTTTCAAAACTGCTGGACATTGAATAAGAAACGTATAGATCTATGCATTCCGGCCTGGCCACCCACCATGTCCCCAGTCTCATCCCAGTTCAACATAGCAGTTCTGCCAAGATGCGTCAAGCCACAGGAATTATAAGATTCCCTGCAGCAGGCAAAATGGGTTTACTTTTTGAGTGACAGGTGTCACAAATGCCCAGCAACACAGCAGTGGATATGACTTCTCAGACTGAAGTAAATGGAGGAGATCAACAAATATCTATTAGTTTGATATTATGTGGTTAGAAGTTAAGCATATTTCTAATTTAGACTGATCACTGTAACAGAAATAAAAAAGGGGAGCAGACAAAATATTTGATAAAATTACTAAAAACTTCCAAATTGATGAAAACAAAAATCTATACAGCCAAGAAACTCAACAAATCTAAGTATAATAAATACAAAGAGATTCTTATTTAGATACACAGCATTCAGACTGCTGAAGAACAAAACCAAAATCTTGAAATCAGCAAGAGAAAATCATGCATTACATACAATGGAACATTAACTATTTTTTTCTCATCAGACACAAGGGAGGTCATGGGAATTCCCTGGTTGTCCAATGGTTAGGACTCAGCACTTTCACTGCTAGAATCCAGGTCTGACAAATTAATAAGTGTATTATAATTCTTGAAACAACCATTCGGAAAACAACCATTTGGAAAACAATGAAAAAATGGATGTAAAAATCAACAGAGGAGTGGAAATCGTACTTTAAGAAATACTAATCCATCACAAAAACAAATGCAGTCATGGAGACAAATAGCAAGTGAGATGCAATAAGTGACTGGACATCTAGAAAACAAATTACAAATGACAGTGATGAATCCAACCATACCAATTATTACTTTGAATGCAAATGGTCTAAACACCCACAATCAACAGGCAGACTGTCAGACTGTATATGAATGAAAAAGCTGTTCTATACAGCCACCTTAGACTAAGAGACAAAGACAGGTTCAAAGTAAAATGATGTGAAGAGATTTATCATGCGAACAGTAAGCACGACAGCTGGAATGCTATATTAATGCAAAACAATAGATTTTAAGGCAAAAAGTATTATTAGAGAAAAACAATGAATTTCATAATGATAAAAGAGTCAATACATGAGGAAGATATAATAATTGTAAACATATATGTAACTAAACAAAAGAGGCACGAAATATATGAAACAAAAAATGAACAAAACTGAACACAGAAATGAGTAATTCAATGATAGTAATAAGCTTTGATATTTTACTCTCAATAAATGGTAGAATAAAAAAAATCATAAACCATATATAGAGATGAACAAGAATATCAACAGAAGCGTAGTAATTTCTACCCAACAACAGCAAAACCCACATTCCTTTCATGCATCATTCTCCAAAATAGATCACATGCAAGGCAATAAAACAAGTCATAACACATTGAAAAGTAATGAACTCGTACACAGTATGTGACCTGACCACAATGGAATTACATTACAAATCAACAACAAAAAGAAATGTGAAAAATCATCTAATATCAATTTTAAATACATCATTCTAAACAACTCATTAATCAAAGAAATAACAGGCAAAATAGAAAATATTCTGAAATGACTGAAAATGAAAATACAACATATGATTTATGTGATGCACCTAAAATGGTGCTTAGAGGAAAACTTATAGCCATATGACCTACATCAGAAAAAGATACCTGAAAATAATAACCTGAGCTTCTACTACCTCAACAAACTAGATATCCATAAGCAAACTAAACCAAAAACAACCATAAGCAAGTAAATAAAAGGCATTAGCAGAGGCATCAATGAAATAAAAAGCATATAAACTATTGAGAAAACTCAATGAAACTCATTTTTTGCTTGAAAAATTCAAGAAAGGTAAATCACCAAAAACAAGAATGAAAAAATTATATATATACACACACACTACAAAAATTAGATATATTTACATATACCACAAAAATTATATGCCACACTTGTCTTGGTTCAGGCTGCTCTAACAAGATATCATAGACTAGGTAGCTTAAACAACAGAAATTTATTACTCACAGTCCTGTAGGCTGGAAAGTCCAAAATCAAGGTGCTGGTTGATTTGGTTCCTGGTGAGAGCCCTTTTCCTTGTTTGCAGATGGCATTCTTCTCAGTGTATCCTGACAAGTTAAAGAGAGAAATAAGCTTGGTCATGTCTCTTCTTATAGAGGCACTAATCTCATCACAAAGGCTACCACCATATGAAATATCTACACACAACATAGTCCTTAGTGTGAAAATGAATGTTTTCCTCCAAAGATGAAAAATGACTCAAGAATGTGCATTCTTGTCATATCTGTCCACCATTGTACTGGATAGCCTTGTCATGGCTATGTACCAGGAGAAAAAGATAAATATCATCTTACTTGCAGATGACATGATTTTCTATATAGAAAATCCTATGGAAGTCACTAAAATACTGTTAGATTTAGTTAAGGATACAAGACAAACTATCAGTGAACAATAAAAAACAAAATTAAGAAAATGATTTCATTTACAATAATATTAAATAAAAATATATAGGAATATATTTAATATTCAAAGAAGGGCATAATATACTTAAAACCACAAAGTATTGCTGAAAGAAATTTAAGGAGTTCTAAATAAATGGGAAAATAACTATGCTAATCGATTAAGTAATCTCAGAGACCTAAATATAAGAATTAAACTACAAAACTTCTAGAAAATAGAAAAATCGTTGTAATCTTGAGTTTGAAAAAATAGTCTTGGAATTCAAAGACGATCCACAAAAGAATTAAATGATAAATTGAACTATATCAAAATTATCTTTTATGCTTCAAAGAATATCATTATGAAAATTATACATCTAAAAAAGACCTGTATGCAGAATACATAAATAACTCTTAAAATTCAATAAAAAGACAACTGAACTTAAAAGTCAGCAAATCATTAGAACAGACATTTAACAAAAGAAGATACACTAATGGCTAAAACCACTTGAAATATGCTTATGTTATTAATCATTAGGAAAATGCTAAATTCAGAAACAGATACAACTACACACCCATTAGAATGGCTCTAATCATAAAAATCAAACAGTATTGTTGGAGAAGATACAGAAAACTAGAACTCTCATGCACTGCTGAAAGTGAAAGCCGCTCAGTTGTATCCAACTCTTTGTGACCCCATGACTATACAGTCCATGGATTTCTCCAGGCCAGAATACTGGAGTGGATATCCTTTCCCTTCTCCATGGGATCTTCCCAACCCAGGAATCGAACTGGGGTCTCCTGCATTGCAGACGGATTCTTTACCAACTGAGCTATCAGGGAAGCCCTGATATTTATTGCCAGTGGGAAAATAAAAGTGGTACAGACACTTTGGAAAATGTTTTTTAAAAACTTAAATTGATTTAGCATACAACTCAGCAATTTCACTTGCAGGAATCTATCCAAGAAAAATGAAAAGACAGGCCTCCATAAAAACACATGTGTGAGTGTTCACACGTCATTATCCCTAATCGCCCCAAACTGGAAACAACCCAATTGCCCATCAACTGATGAATGAATGAATGAATGCACAAAATGTGGTACACCTGTACAATGGCCTGTTATTCAGCCACAAAAACGAATGAACTGTCTATTCTCACTGCTGCTGCTGCTGCTGCTGCTAAGTCGCATCAGTCGTGTCCGACTCTGTGCGACCCGATAGACGGCAGCCCACCAGGCTCCCCCGTCCCTGGGGTTCTCCAGGCAAGAACACTGGAGTGGGTTGCCATTTCCTTCTCCAATGCATGAAAGTGAAAAGTGAAAGTGAAGTCGCTCAGTCATGTCCGACTCTTCGCGACCCAGTGGACTGCAGCCCACCAGGCTCTTCTGTCCATGGGATTTTCCAGGCAAAAGTACTGGAGTGGGGGGCCATCACCTTTAAAGGCTGGATAATCTCAAAACCAGTAGGCTTAGAAATAGGAGCCAAATGTTAGGGGGAAAAAAAAACCTACAACATATGATTTTATTTATACGAATATTTTAGAACAGCTATATTTATAGGGAATGAAAGAAAATCTGTGGTTTCCTAGAGCTGAGTGTGGGAATTAACCCTGAGAAATTACGGAATGTTCTAAGTCTGCATTATGGCGAAGTCTGGACAACTGTGAATTTGTTAACATTATAAATTTTTTAAGTTTGTTGGGAGAAACCATTGTGAAATCTGATGTATTTACCTTAAAAACTGATCGTTAAGTGGAATAATTCATTGAGAAAATGAATTATTCGTCCTAAAAAGAATAAAACATAATCCACCCTTGTTCTCATGGTGGCTTATTGTGGACAGGAAGGATGTGACATTCTTTTCACTCCTCTATCTACAAGCTTACTGTGTGCAATTCCTAGAATCTTTCCTTTTCCTTTACTGGGATTAAAGGTGTTCTTCCAAGGTGGTGGTGGGGAGGGAGGCAAAACCATTTTTGACAGCAACAAAGTAACCAACAAACAAGCTCAATTTCATTGCAACTGTGCCTGACATTTGGAGGTTATTTTTCTACTGCTGTCCTGCTGTCATGGTGTACTTAATAGATAAGGTTTTTTTGGTTTTGTTTTGTTTTTTAAAAAGGCAATGTAATATTTGGTCCAAAAGTCAAGTAATGGAGACAGCCAAAGGCAGGTTTAATCATTTTTAATCCTTCCATGTACCAGTGCAAGCACACTGAGAAAGTTACTTGACACTTTTCATCCACAGATTCCTCCTCTAGAAATGGAGGTGATACTAATATCTGTTTTCCTTACAGAGTTACTTTGAGGATTAAATTAGATATTACATATACGAATTTATCACAAGTTTTTGACATTTCAAATATATCTGAAATATGATCACTTTCACCTCTTCCCAGGCAATTTCCCTAGTCCATGGGAACACCATTCTATCCCCTACAACTAAAATAGCTTCTGATCTCTCCACTTCTGCCTTTTCCTTCTATTAACTATTGCTTAAATAGCAGAAGATACTTCCAAAGTGTAAATCGGATTACGTCCCTCTCCTGCTCTGAAATCCTTCAGCGGACCCCCTACAAATCCCTATATTATGTGGCTCCCATCTATCTCTCTGGCCTCATTCCTACCAATATTCTCCTTGATCACTGACCAACCTGATCTTAAAATTTCTCAAACTTAAGAAATTATTTTGCAATTTACAGTATTTGCTCCTCCTGTTCTACTTTTTGAAACATTCTTCCCATAGTTAGCCAAATAACTTACTCCCTCACCTCACTCAAGACAAGTGAAACTCCCTCAAGGATGCCTTTCCTGAACACGGAGGAGCCTGGTGCGCTACAGTTCGTGGGGTCGTGAAGAGTCGGACACGACTGAGTAACTTCACTTTCACTTTTCACTTTCCTGCACTGGAGAAGGAAATGGCAACCCACTCCAGTGTTCTTGCCTGGACAATCCCAGGGACGGGGAGCCTGGTGGGCTGACGTCTATGGGGTCGCACAGAGTCGGATACGACTAAAGTGACTTAGCAGCAGCAGT
The DNA here is from genome assembly GCF_016772045.2 of Ovis aries. Lineage (NCBI taxonomy): Eukaryota > Metazoa > Chordata > Mammalia > Artiodactyla > Bovidae > Ovis > Ovis aries. Next base: position 66,672,514 of record NC_056068.1, on the reverse strand, counting down.
AGCAGCTAACATAGCAACATCCTGTCACTCTGTGTCCCTTTAACTTTATTTTTACTACTGAATAGTACATATTAATTTTTAGCTGATTACGGTTTTTGTCCCTTCAAGAATATAAGCATCATAAAGGGAGGCCCTTTGAATATATGTATTGTACTGCTATGCTTTTGGAGAAGGCAATGGCACCCCACTCCAGCACTCTTGCCTGGAAAATCCCATGGACGGAGGAGCCTGGTGGGCGGCAGTCCATGGGGTCGCTAAGAGTCGGACACAACTAAGCGACTTCACTTTTCACTTTTATGCATTGGAGAAGGAAATGGCAACCCATTCCAGTGTTCTTGCCTGGAGAGTCCCAGGGACGGGGGCGCCTGGTGAGCTGCCATCTATGGGGTCGCACAGAGTTGGACACGACTGAAGTGACTTAGCAGCAGCAGCAGCTATGTTTTTAGGACCTACAATAGTACCAGGCATATAGTAGGCTCTCAATAAATAGTTGCCTAATAAATTAATGATAAATAGAAACTTCTCAATATATTTAAACACTATAATTGAACAAGATTTTAAGTGACTTGACTCAACATCAGCTAAAACACATAACATTGCAATCAAATTTCTAATCATAATTAAGTGACTACAACAAAGTTCTCACATCTCTTAATGATCATTAAAAACTTGAAACAAAACAAGACGTACTTTCCACTTCTATTTTGTAACATGTCCATAAATCGTACAAGTACTTATATGAAAATTAAATGGAAAATAAAATTAATACTTTCCTCTGAAAATTCATTACTGACTTACTACAATCTTTCTGTTTCTGTTTCACCATCAAACTTTTCTCCTTTAGGGAGCCTCAGGGATATTTTAAGACTTCTACAGGTAATAATACTCTCTTAAGAGAACAGAAATTTATTCCTCAGAGCAATTAATCATGGCCTCCTGGAAATGTTTTATAGACCCAGTCTTCCCACAGCTATTTATCTCCTTCCCTATAAACTGCCTTATTACACAGTTTAACTGTTTGTATCCTGACCTTTCTATTATATGCCATATTTACTTTGTAACAACAAGAAAAACTCACCCATAAAACATCATGTATGATGCAAAACTCCAATCTCATAAAATGCTATGGGAACAAAACACAAACTGCTTGCTGACAGAGATCCTTATTTTGGCTAGAGGTTTTGAGACCTTCTCAGATCCAACTGACTTTTGGAGCCTTTAACTGAAGATTGATAAGTTAAAAACACACAGTGATAATCCTAGGATACATGGTTAGCTAGAATCTTCTAGAAAGTTGCCTTTTTTTATTGGTCCCAGGAGAATTTACTGGGAAAATGAAGGGCCCTTAGCACCCAAAATGAACCTCTGCATTCCCCTAACTGGGTTGCTTTTCTGTTTTAACCTGGCCTAGCCATCCAGTACTCTTGCCTGGAAAATCCCATGGATGGAGGAGCCTGGTAGGTTGCAAAGAGTTGGACATGACTGAGCAACGTCTTTCACTTTTCACTTTCATGCATTGGAGAAGGAAATGGCAACCCACTCCAGTGTTCTTGCCTGGAGAATCCCAGGGATGGCAGAGCCTGGTGGGCTGCCATCTGTGGGGTCGCACAGGGTCAGACATGACTGAAGCGACTTAGCAGCAGCAACAGCCATCCTTTCCACTTTTCTCATCCCACTGTCCTCTAATCATCCTTAAGAATCTTCTTAAAGAAGCAAGTGGGAGACAAAAGCCAACTCAACGCTGCCTAAACTGATTTTATAATAAAGTTTTGCTTATGTCTTTTAAAAATCAAATTTTGGTGGAGTTAGAGCTCCTGGAAAAGTTAAATAAGTTAATTTTGCCTATATATCTGTCCTTTTACCTCCCACTGGCAAGGACGTCATCACCAAACTGAGATAAAAAGACACCAAAATTAAAAAACAAACTGACAAACCTCACCAAAGTGTCACGGGGCTCAGTTACAGCAGCAGTCTTTGTAGCAATCTTTGGAAGCCTTCAGTCACCATGCAGGCCCCAGCCTGGCTTGGCTTCACTCCTTTACTGGCCTTTCCAGCCTGGTGGCCAGGCCTGGCGGGCTGCTGCATTGAACCACCTTCAGCAGCAGGTGTCAAGTTCCTTGCTCAGCGTCTGATGGCAAGACCAGACTTCACCCCCTCCTCCTGCTGGCTGCCTCCCTCTGCTTCTGGGGTTCCCCCTGGGGGGCATCACAGTCCTCACTGGCCTTCTTGATATCCCAGGCCCGTCTTCTAGTGGGCCTCTCACTGTTCCCACTTGTTCTGAAAGTTCTGGGCCTGCTGGTCCTCCTTCTGGGCCCTGAGCTGCCGCTTCTCGTTCTTGGCTACCAGGCTGGCCTGGAATTCCGTCAAAGTCTTGTGCAGAAACCGCAGGACAGCACGTTCCCTTCCCTGACACCCTCCTGGGTGAGGTGTAGGTTATGGCAGGCCCAGTCACAGCAGCACCGGGCAACTCCCCGAGGAGCCTGGGTAACCGTGCTCGCAAACCAGTTCTGCCTCAAGGCCCGAGAAAGGGCCAGAGCTCACTCATGTCCTACCATGAGCTCTTGTCGGGAGAAGTCTGCTGGAGACGCTTCTTCATTCCACAACTTGCTCCCACAACTACTTGGATGCTATAATCGCGGAAGTCCGGGTCCGGGGAGGATGGGCTGTAATTGGGAGCAGGCAGCGCTTGATGGTGTTCAGGTTCGCCTTGCGCGCAATGATGGGAGAACAGGTTCTGGAACGCGGTAATCACGAGTTTCAGGTGCATGCCTGGTGTAAAAGCTGCTCCGCTCCAGCAGCGAACGGTGGACAAACTGCAGCACAAGCACACGGTCCCAGCACAGCGAGGAAACCACATCATGCACCAGCGTGTACCTGTTGATGTGGAAGATCAAGGGGAGGTCTTCTACAAGGTGCTTCAGCTTAAGATAAATATTGATCTCCACTTCGCTCAAGACCAGGAAGTCTGTGACCCAGAGGGCCAGCCAATACCACATGGTCCTAAAAAGAGGTTTTTTTCTTTTCTTCCCTGCAGGTGAGCGCTGAGGCTCCACAAGACACCACAGGTGCAGGCTGAACTGTTGCTGGGTGCCGCTCTCACCACGCAGATCAAATTAAACAAGAACAAGCGTGGCTGCTCTTGAGAAGTGTGCTCCAGGGCGCATGCGCGCACTCTCCAGGTACCTCGACCAACCTTACTGCTACATTCTCCAGGTCCCCTTGGCGAAGCTGCCTCTGCTCACCACTTCCAGCACTGCTCTGCTAGCTTCCTGCACCGTTGTGAACAGTAACTTGTAGCCAGTTGTGTTATATCCGTGGAAGGCTCTAAAAATCTGAGATTCCTGGTTCCTGACAAAGGTACAAGATGGAGTATGTTCAGTTCAGTTCAGTTGCTCAGACGTGTCCGACCCTTTGCGACTCCATGAAATGCAGCACGCCAGGCCTCCCTGTCCATCACCAACTCCCAGAGTCTACCCAAACCCATGTCCATTGAGTCGGTGATGACATCTAACCATCTCATCCTCTGTCCTCCCCTTCTCCTGCCTTCAATCGTTCCCAACATCAGGGTTTTTTCAAATGAGTGGGTTCTTTGCATCAGGTGGCCAAAATATTGGAGTTTCAGCTTCAACATCAGTCCTTCCAATGAACACCCAGGACTGATTTCCTTTAGGATGGACTGGTTGGATCTCCTTGCAGTCCAAGGGACTCTCAAGAGTCTTCTCCAACACCACAGATCAAAAGCATCAATTCTTCGGTGCTCAGCTTTCTTCACAGTCCCACTCTCACATCCATACATGACCACTGGAAAAACCATAGCCTTGACTAGATGGACCTTTGTTGGCAAAGTAATGTCTCTGCTTTTTAATATGCTGTCTAGGTTGGTCATAACTTTCCTTCCAAGGAGTAAGTGTCTTTTAATTTCATGGCTGCAATCACCATCTGCAGAGATTTTGGAGCCCCCAAAGATAAAGTCAGCCACTGTTTCCACTGTTTCCCCATCTATTTGCCATGAAGTAATGGGACCAGATGCCATGATCTTCGTTTTCTGAATGTTGAGCTTTAAGCCAACTTTTTCACTCTCCTCTTTCACTTTCATCAAGAGGCTCTTTAGTTCTCCTTCACTTTCTGCCATATGGATTGTGTCATCTGCATATGTGAGGTTATTGATATTTCTCCTGGCAATGTTGATTCCAGTTTGTGCTTCCTCCAGCCCAGCGTTTCTCATGATGTACTCTGCATAGAAGTTAAATAAGCAGGGTGATAACATACAGACTTGATGTACTCCTTTTCCTATTTGGAACCAGTCTGTTGTTCCATGTCCAGTTCTAACTGTTGCTTCCTGACCTGCATACAGGGAAAGGGCAAATTAGCCAAGATGTCCATAGTCAGGCTCTCTCACCCCACATTTTGTGAATAATGACTATGTAACTTAAATCAGTTAAAGCACTGTGCATGTGCATCATGAGTACTCACCTAGCCATAAGCTACTTTTGTTCTGTAAGCATGTATAAGTTCCACCTGGAAAGCCCTTGGCGGGGGGTGGGGGCCGGAAGGTTATGTTATGTCTGCTGCTATGGCTGCTGTGCCAGCCAAGAGAGAACAAAGGTATTGGCTGTTCCTACAGCTCCTTGAGTTTTCTTCCAGCCTGTTAGCTGAAACCTTGCCTACCCTGGGTTCAGTGAACAGCAAAACAGTTGCTCTTCTACAGTTATAGAAAACACCTACGAGGCTCTCCAAGGGATCCCACAGAAGCCCTGGTCATTAGAACTGAGGTTGGCCACAGGCACCCCCTGTCCCTCTGCTCTGGGATGGGAGAGATTCACAGCACATGTGTAACTCTCTGCAAGGATCAAGCCTCTCATGTCCTCTGTCAGCCCTTTCTCTCAATGTTTTTATTTCCAGGGATGGTGAGGGAGGGGCGATTTCTAGAGCCATGAACTTGTTTTCAAATATTTCCTTTGCATACTTCATATTACTCTGGCTAATTACTTGGAATTTCATGTTTGGATTGATCTTAGTTTAAAATTGCTAGTCACATCTCTGGAAAAGTGATGGGTCTAGGATTTAAACACAGGTCAACCTAACTCCAAAGCACATGTTCTGTAAGATATCCCAAAAAACACAAGTCCCCTAACCCTCCTTATCTCTATCTATATCATCCTGCCTCTTTGACCTCTTTAAATGCTCCAAAAAAGTAGTGTTCTTGCCATGTACTCTTAGAAAATTTTAGTTTGATTTCTGAAAGAGAATCTCTTACATGTTAACTTTAAAGGACCCACTACTGTGATATCTCTTCTCTTTCCTTTCATATTCTTTATCCAGGAAGTTTTTTGTGGGGACACCTATATGGTAATTGATCTTTCCACCCAACATCTTAAAAATATGACAATAGTTATTTTCCTTCTCAGATGGATCTTATATAATCAGCACCTATATTAATATCAGAAATGTTCTCCTGAGCATTCTATACTATTCCATAATTTTCAGTAAATAGATTTGGCTGCTGAATGACAAAATTTGTTCTGTTTTCCCTTTGAAATATATTTAATCACAAACTAGAAACTCAGATAGACCTGTTTTTACAAACTGTGGGTAATTCCAATAGTTTTCAGATTTTTTTTTTTTAAGGATAAGAATGGCAGCCTAATGTATGCAAGAAATTTTAACTGGGATCAGAAGACTAATAATACCTGCTCAGACACCCACAGAAGATTGTTGATAAATGTATATAATAGAACTTTATAAAACATAAAGGGATTTTAATACTATTACCCCCATTTCTCACTTCACAATACATAGAGAAGTATTGGTTACATTCATCAAGAAAATGCACATCATTCAAAGATATCTAGTTGGAACAACACTTTATTACTAAAAGTCCTATATTTATCAGCATTGAAATTTCCCATTATGAAGCTAGCAAGAGTACTTTGGAGAGGAACATTGTTTTAATTCCCATTCACTAAATTATTTTTAAACTACTGAATACTTTGAACATATAATTCAAGACTTTTGTAATATATCAGGGTCATGATAGGTTTTGAAAAAGCAAAAGATACAGACGTTACCTTTCTTTTACCTTTATGTTTGTGAATTATTTATCTTGCATTTCCCCCTATTTCACTTGATGCCTTCTATTCAAATAATATACAGTGAGATCAGACCACAGGAACTCCAAATGCTCAGTCTATGATTGCCAGCAATAAATAGGTTCTCCTTCAACTCCATTTAAATAACAACTCCTGAATCTTACTATAACAAAAGGAGTCTGAAATAAAAATATTGTTCTCCTTTACATAAAACACTCCTCTACACACATTTCAGTAAAATCATCATCTCTAAATCATCCCTTTGATAATTATTGAATAAAACATAATTTCCAATTACACAGAAGAGAAATTATGTAAGTGCAAGATGAGGTAATAATAGATTTAATTAAAATGGGCACAGGTTGAAATTGCCTTGCAGGAGAGGCAGATTGGTCATTTCCTAGAGGGAGAAAGGTAGGCACAGTAATAAAAAGAAAATGTAAGTATCCTATAAATAAATATCCAATTTAAGTCAATTTAAAAATTAACTGTTTTTTTTTCCTTGCAACCTCATTACATTAGTCAAATTTTCCAATTAATAATTCTCTATTCTCTGAATGCATGAATACTATACTCTTTGTCAGAATTTACACTGATAAAATGATATGGGAATATGTAGCACTAATCTTAAACTCTACAGTTTAGGTAAGTGAACTATGTTAGCTCCATATTTATATTAATTTCTACCATAACATGACAGAAGTTTGTTTCATGATCTGTAGGTCTTTTAGAAAGTCCTTAAACCTGCCTTTTGGATTGTGATCCTTAGTACTTACAAATATAAACCTATTGCTATCCTCATATATACTGTATGTGGTAGGTATACATATATTCATTCATTTTGGTTTGGTTTTTACTCCCAATTTCCCCTGTGGTTGTCCCATCCTGACGTCATGTCTGACTCTTTGCAACCTCATGGACTTCGGCATGCCAGGCTCCTCTGCTTCCACCATCTCCCCAGATTTGTTCAGACTCATGTCCTTTGTGTGGGTGATGCTATCTAACCATCTTATCCTCTGCTGCCCAGTTATCCTTTGCTTTCCATCTTTCCCAGCATCAGGGTCTTTACCAGTGAGTCAGCTTTTCACATCAGGTGGCCAAAATATTGGAAGTTTACCAGCAGTCTTTCCAATGAATATTCACATTTTCCCTCAGTTAAGCTCATTCAGTCGTGTCTGACTATTTGCAACCCCATGGACTGCAGCATGCCAGACTTCCCTGTTCATCACCAACTTCCGGAGTTTACCCAAACTCATATCCATTGAGTCGGTGATGCCATCCAACCATTTCATCCTGTGTCATCCCCTTCTCCTCCCACCTTCAATCTTTCTCAGCATCTTTTCAAATGAGTCAGTTCTTCGCATCAGGTGGCCAAAGTATTGCAGTTTCAGCTTCAGCAGCAGTCCTTCCAATGAATATTCAGGACTGATTTCCCTTAGGATAGACTGGTTGGATCTCCTTGCTGTCCAAGGGACTCTCAAGAGTCTTCTCTAATACCACAGTTTAAAAGAATCAATTATTCGGCACTCAGCTTATTTATAGTCCAAATCTCACATCCATACATGACCACAGGAAAAACCATAGCTTTGATTAGACAGATCTTTGTTGGTAAAGTAATGTCTCTGGTTTTTTAATATGCTGTGGAGTTTGGTCACAGCTTTTCTTCCAAGAAGCAAGTGTCTTTTAATTTCATGGCTGCAGTCATCATCTCTGTGATTTTGGAGCCCAAGAAAATAAAGTCTGTCACTGTTTCCATTGTTTCCACATGTTTGTCATGAAGTGATAGGACCAGATGTCATGATCTTAGTTTTCTGAATGTTGAGTTTTAAGCCAACTTTTTCAGTCTCCTCTTTCACTTTCATCAAGAGGCTCTTTAGTTCTTCTTCTCTTTCTGCCATAAGGATGGTGTCATTGGTGTATCTGAGGTTATTGATATTTCTCCCAGCAATCTTGATTCCAGCTTGTGCTTCATCCAGCCTGACATTTTGTGTGATGTACTCTGCATGTAAGTTAAATTAGGAGGGTGACAATAAACAGCCTTGATGTACTCCTTTCCCAATTTGGAACCAGTCTGTTGTTCTATGTCCAGTTCTAGCTACTGCTTCCTGACCTGCATACAGATTTCTCAAGAGGCAGGTCAAGTGGTCTGGTATTTCCATCCTTTGAAGAATTTTCCAGAGTTTATTGTGATCCACACAGTCAAAGGCTTTGGCAGGGTCAATAAAGCAGAAATAGATGCTTTTCTGGAACTCTCTTGCTTTTTCAATGACCCAGCAGATGTTGGCAATTTGATCTCTGGTTCCTCTCCTTTTTCTAAAACCAAGTTGAACATCTGGAAGTTCACAGTTCACGTATTGCTGAAGCCTGGCTTGGCGAATTTTGAGCATTACTTTGCTAGTGTGTGAGAGGAATGCAATTGTGCAGTAGTTTGAGCATTCTTTGGCATTGCCTTTCTTTGGGATTGGAATGAACACTGAACTTTTCCAGTCTTTTGGCTACTGTTGAATTTTCCAAATTTGCTGGCATATTGAATGCAGCACTTTCACAGCATCATCTTTTAAGAGTTGAAATAGTTCAACTGGAATTCCATTACCCACACTAGCTTTCTTCGTAATGATGCTTTCTAAGGCCCACTTGACTTCACATTCCAGGATGTCTGGCTCTAGGTGAGTGATCACACCATTGTGGTTATCTGGGTCATGAAGATCTTCTTTGCATAGTTCTGTGTATTCTTGAACCTCTTCTTAATGTCTTCTCCTTCTGTTAGGTCCATACCATTTCTGTCCTTTACTGTCCTCATCTTTGCATGAAATATTCCTTTGGTATTTCTAGTTTTCTTGAAGAGAACTCTAGTCTTTCCCATTCTACTGTTTTCCTCTATTTCTTTGCATTGATCCCCGAGGAAGGCTTTCTTATCTCTCCTTGCTGTTCTTTGGAAATTTGCATTCAAATGAGTATATCTTTCCTTTTCTCCTTTGCCTTTAGCTTGATGCTAAAGCTGAAACTCCAGTACTTTGGCCACCTCATGCAAAGAGTTGACTCATTGGAAAAGACTCTGATACTGGGAGGGATTGGGGGCAGGAGGAGAAGGGGACGGCAGAGGATGAGATAGCTGGATGGCATCACCAACTTGATGGACGTGAGTCTGGGTGAACTCCGGAAGTTGGTGATGAACAGGGAGGCCTGGCGTGCTGCAATTCATGGGGTGGAAGAGAGTTGGACATGACTGAGCGACTGAACTGAACTGAACCATCTTCTATTCACAGCTATTTGTAAGGTCTCCTCAGACAACCATTTTGCCTTTGTGCATTTCTTTTTCTTGGGGATGTGTTGAGGTCCTTTAATGGACTGGAACCTGGTGGTCTGGAGTTGATAAGAAAGTAAAGGAGAGAGAAAGGCTGATATTCCTTGATTTACACAGAAAGCCAGTAAAGTCCCTGACATGGGGCTTGCTCTGTTCATGTAGGCCCCAGGCACCTTCTTGATGGGGTAAAGGCGTAGAGCGCCTTCTCAAGAGGGTCTTAGAAGCCCAGGCAGGAAAGTGAACCCAGAGGGCCTCTGCACTCCAAAGAAACAGCCTGAGAGAGAGAGAGAAAGAAAGAGAAGGAAAGACACAGGGACCAAAGCTCTGATGGAGCAAAGGTGTTTTATTCAACATTGTGTGGGCATATATACTGTCTTACAAGGTAGTTATTCTCACCATAGATAAAGATTAAAATTCCAGACTCACAAAACATAGGCGTTCCATTTTAAAGAGAGAGAGAGTTGTAAACAATCACTTTTACCATATGGTTCATAAGAAGGAAGACGATGCTTATCACTGTATTGAAATACTATCGAAGGAAATGCCTGGATTCCTCAGCCCCAGGAGAGGCTTGCCTCTCCTCTTAATAAGGAACAGAGGATTCCTGACAGATCCAAAACAGCACACAGGAAGCCTCCTGTTAAATGCTTCCTGACAGGGATGGTCTTGATAACTGCCTCCTGTACAGTGTCGCAAACCTCCATCCATACTTCTTCATATCAGATCTAATCCCTTGAATCTACTTCTCACTTCCACTGTATAATCATAAGGGATTTGATTTAGGTTATACCTGAATGGTCTAGTGGTTTTGCCTACTTTCTTCAATTTAAGTCTGTATTTGGCAATAAGAAGTTCATGATCTGAGCCACAGTCAGCTCCCAGTCTTGGTTTTGCTGAGTATATAGAGCTTTTCCACCTTTGGCTGCAAAGGATATAATCAATCTGATTTTGGTTTTGACCATCTGGTGATGTCAATGTGTAGAGTCTTCTCTTATGTTGTTGGAAGAGGGTGTTTGCTATGACCAGTTGTTCTCTTGGCAAAACTCTGTTACACTTTGATCTGCTTCATTTTGTACTCCAAGGTCAAATTTGCCTCTTATTCCAGGTAGCTCTTGCCTTCCTACTTTTGCATTCAAGTGCCCTATAATGAAGTGTACATTTGTTTTAGGTGTTAGTTCTGGAAAGTTTTGTAGGTCTTCATAGAACCAGTCAACTTCAGCTTCTTCAGCATTACTGGTTGGGGTATAGACTTGGATTACTGTGATAATGAATGGTTTGCCTTGGAAACGAACAGAGATCATTCTGTTGTTTCTGAGATTTTGAACTGTTTTGTTGACTATGATGGCTATTCCATTTCTTCTAAAGGGATTCTTACCCACCGTAGTAGATATAATGGTCATTTGAGTTAAATTCACCCATTCCAGTCCATTTTAGTTCACTGATTCCTAAAATGTCTATGTTCACTCTTGCCATCTCTTGTTTGACCACTTCTAATTTGCCTTGATTCATGGACCTAACATTCAAGATTCCTATGCAATATTGCTCCTTACATTTTCCCTATTCGACTGTAAACTCTGAGACCAAGAGAGTAAGTTATCAAGTTATCAGCTCATATATACTAAGTTATTTGCATGCATGCTAAGTCGCTTCAGTCGTATCCAACTCTTTGCAACCCCATGGACTGTAGCCCACCAGGCTTCTATGTCTGTGAGCATTCTCCAAGCAAGAATACTAGAGTGGGTTTCCTTGCCGTCCTCCAGGGGATCTTCCTGACCCAGAAATCAAACCTGCGTCTCTTATGTCTGCTGCATTGGCAGGAGGATTCTTAACCACTGGCACCACCTGGGAAGCCCACTAAGTGATACACACACACACACACACACACAGACGTATATATAGAGAGAGGTTTTGTTTTTAATTCAAAAAGTTTTAAGATCTATCTATATTTCCAATTATATATCTAATTGATTGCTTCTTGCTACTGTAACCCATGTGTCCAATATATGCATTTAATATTTGTATGTATACTTATGCATGTTGTTGTTCAGTCTCTCAGTAGTGTCCAACTCTTTGTGACTCCATGGACTGTAGCATGCCAGGCTTCCTTGTCCTTCACCATCTCCCAGAGCTTGCTTAAACTCACGTCCATTAAGTCAGTGATGCCATCCAGCCATCTCACCCTCTGTCGTCCCTTTCTCCTCCTGCCTTCTATTTCCCCCAGCATCAGGGTCTTTTCCAATATGTCGTCTCTTTGCATGATGTGGCCAAAGTACTGGAGCTTCAGCATCAGTCCTTCCAATGAATATTCTGGGTTGATTTCCTTTAGGATTGAGTGGTTTGATCTGCTTGCTGTCCAAGGGATTTTCAAGAGTCTTCTCCAGCACCACAGTTTGAAAGCATCAATTCTTTATAAACTTGAGGTACATATTTATGTATACTGTGTGTGTATATATATATATATATATATATATATATATATATAATATAGAGAGAGAGATGAGCATGTTTAGATATCAGTATTCATGAGTGTGTGTGTTCATAGAAATTGTATGGTCAGGCCATTGAAATTGGCTGTTATCATGTTTATCCCCTGGTTAACCAGTTCCTGCTTTACTTACATGACTCCTCTTAATTATAGGGCTTAGTTAGCAATGCCTACCTGCTTGCCCCCTGCCCCAGCCGCTTCTTTCCCTATTAACTGATGAGTCAGCCTGAAGTCAATTCCCCTATAAGTGGTAACTGATCTTTCTCCTTGAGTACCAAAAATTGCTGCTATGTCCTGTCTGCTGTCTGCCGCCCACAATGGGCTATTGCTCTAGAATCTCAGGTTTAGATATGCAATACCATCTGTCCAATAAGCTGTTGATGGCTGTTGCTGTCTCCAGACTCTTTCTTCAGTCCCAAGGCTGGTCAACTACAAGGCTTGCAGGCCTGCAGAGTTTAGCTCAGCACAGATACTCAAGAAGATGAGGAACACAGAAAAACTAGCACTATAAAACAAAAGATACTTTGGAGTGCAAGGGAGTGCAGTTCTGTTTTCAAATAGAGGATTAATTAAAATATGTTCTTCATCTTGGATATATAAACTTTTATGGCTTGTCATAAAAAATGCTGCTTCTAAAACCACTTCAAGGAAAACAAAATTAGTGCCCTAAAATCTGTTAGAGGGACAAAAAGTGGCTTCTGTGTTGACAATGACCTGATGTTGAAAGAGTCAGAATAAAATTGTCTCATATATTATGAGATCAGAGATCCTAGAGATTTTCCAACATTTGCTATTATCATGGAGTTTTAACTTTTAGACATAGGCATTTAAATATAATGAGATTCTCTTATGTTGAGGTATTTTCCTTCTATTCCTGCTTTCTGGAGAGTTTTTATCATAAATGGATGTTGAATTTTGTCAAAGGCCTTCTCTGCATCTATTGAGATAATCATATGGTTTTTATTTTTCAATTTGTTAATGTGGTGAATTACAAACCCACAGCGAACATTATCCTCAATGGTGAAAAATTGAAAGCATTTCCCCTAAAGTCAGGAACAAGACAAGGGTGCCCACTTTCACCGCTACTATTCAACATAGTTCTGGAAGTTTTGGCCACAGCAATCAGAGCAGAAAAAGAAATAAAAGGAATCCAAATTGGAAAGAAGAAGTAAAACTCTCACTGTTTGCAGATGACATGATCCTCTACATGGAAAACCCTAAAGACTCCACCAGAAAATTACTAGAGCTCATCAATGAATATAGTAAAGTTGCAGGATATAAAATCAACACACAGAAATCCCTTGCATTCCTATACACGAATAATGAGAAAGTAGAAAAAGAAATTAAGGAAACAATTCCATTCACCATTGCAACGAAAAGAATAAAATACTTAGGAATATATCTACCTAAAGAAACTAAAGACCTATATATAGAAAACTATAAAACACTGATGAAAGAAATCAAAGAGGACACTAATAGATGGAGAAATATACCATGTTCATGGATTGGAAGAATCAATATAGTGAAAATGAGTATACTACCCAAAGCAATTTACAAATTCAATGCAATCCCTATCAAGCTACCAGCCACATTTTTCACAGAACTAGAACAAATAATTTCAAGCTTTGTATGGAAATACAAAAAACCTCGAATAGCCAAAGCAATCTTGAGAAAGAAGAATGGAACTGGAGGAATCAACTTGCCTGACTTCAGGCTCTACTACAAAGCCACAGTCATCAAGACAGTATGGTACTGGCACCAAGACAGACATATAGATCAATGGAACAAAATAGAAAGCCCAGAGATAAATCCACACACATATGGACACCTTATCTTTGACAAAGGAGGCAAGAATATACAATGGAGTAAAGACAATCTCTTTAACAAGTGGTGCTGGGAAAACTGGTCAACCACTTGTAAAAGAATGAAACTAGATCACTTTCTAACACCGCACACAAAAATAAACTCAAAATGGATTAAAGATCTAAATGTAAGATCAGAAACTATAAAACTCCTAGAGGAGAACATAGGCAAAACACTCTCAGACATAAATCATAGCAGGATCCTCTATGATCCACCTCCCAGAATGCTGGAAATAAAAGCAAAAATAAACAAATGGGATCTAATTAAAATTAAAAGCTTCTGCACAACAAAGGAAAATATAAGCAAGGTGAAAAGACAGCCATCTGAATGGGAGAAAATAATAGCAAATGAAGCAACTGACAAACAACTAATCTCAAAAATATACAAGCAACTTCTGCAGCTCAACTCCAGAAAAATAAACGACCCAATCAAAAAATGGGCCAAAGAACTAAATAGACATTTCTCCAAAGAAGACATACGGATGGCTAACAAACACATGAAAAGATGCTCAACATCACTCATTATTAGAGAAATGCAAATCAAAACCACAATGAGGTACCACTTCACACCAGTCAGAATGGCTGCGATCCAAAAATCTGCAAGCAATAAATGCTGGAGAGGGTGTGGAGAAAAGGGAACCCTCCTACACTGTTGGTGGGAATGCAAACTAGTACAGCCACTATGGAGAACAGTGTGGAGATTCCTTTAAAAATTGCAAATAGAACTACCTTATGACCCAGCAATCCCACTTCTGGGCATACACACCGAGGAAACCAGAATTGAAAGATACACATGTACCCCAATGTTCATTGCAGCACTGTTTATAATAGCCAGGACATGGAAACAACCTAGATGTCCATCAGCAGATGAATGGATAAGAAAGCTGTGGTACATATACACAATGGAGTATTACTCAGCCGTTAAAAAGAATTCATTTGAATCAGTTCTGATGAGATGGATGAAACTGGAGCCGATTATACAGAGTGAAGTAAGCCAGAAAGAAAAACACCAATACAGTATACTAACACATATATATGGAATTTAGGAAGATGGCAATGACGACCCTGTATGCAAGACAGGGAAAGAGACACAGATGTGTATAACGGACTTTTGGACACAGAGGGAGAGGGAGAGGGTGGGATGATTTGGGAGAATGACATTCTAACATGTATACTATCATGTGAATTGAATCACCAGTCTATGTCTGACGCAGGATGCAGCATGCTTGGGGCTGGTGCATGGGGATGACCCAGAAAGATGTTATGGGGAGGGAGGTGGGAGGGGGGTTCATGTTTGGGAATGCATGTAAGAATTAAAGATTTTAAAATTTAAAAAATAAAAAACTAAAAAAATAAATAAATAAAAATTAAAAAAAAATAAAATAAATATAATGAGATTCTCTTTTTGTAATGTAAGATGCTAAGGCAGTTTCTCCAACTTTAAAGAAGCATTTTTATAACACCATATGTGTAATACACTTTATATAGATAATATGTTGTATACCATCTATGCCTGTATATACTATGTATATAAAATGAAAAAAGCAAACTCTAAAATAATATATGATTGTTTACTATGTTTATTTGGTTAAATTGATTCAAGCTTCGATTCTTTCACTTGAATCTCAAAGAGGCTGGAACAAAAGTGGTGCGAGATGATACCATGTATTTTGTCTGCTGATGCTTCACCAGACCTATTAGGAAGAAGAAACTGAGAATTTAAAAGTCTGTAGTAACAGTTTTAGACTTGAAATGAAATAAGCTTTTGACTGTGGGTATTTCTAATTTACATATAAAACTAAGGCTCATTAGTCCCAAGTAACTTTCTCTGATATTTCATTTAGTGAGGAGATTATATAAGATTTATATGTAGCTCTGTCCATCTATGCTTAAACTGAGGTCTTGGATTAAAGCAGGAGTCTGCAGACTTTCCTTCTCAAATAGGGCCAGATATAAACACATATTGTGTCTGTTGCAGCTATTGTCAATATAGGAGAGAAGGGTGTGTAGACAACATCTAAACAAATAAGCAGGGCTATATTCCAAGGCTGTATATTGTCACCCTGTTTGTTCAACTTCTATGCAGAGTACATCATGAGAAACGTTGGCCTGGAAGAAACACAAGCTGGAATCAAGATTGCCGGGAGAAATATCAATAACCTCAGATATGCAGATGACACCACCCTTATGTCAGAAAGTGAAGAGGAGCTAAGAAGCCTCTTGATGAAAGTGAAAGAGGAGAGTGAAAAACTTGGCTTAAAGCTCAACATTCAGAAAATGAAGATCATGGCATCCGGTCCCATCACTTCATGGGAAATAGATGAGGAAACAGTAGAAAGAGTGTCAGACTTTATTTCTGGGGGCTGCAAAATCACTGCAGATGGTGATTGCAGCCATGAAATTAAAAGACACTTACTCCTTGGAAGAAAAGTTATGACCAACCTAGTTAGCATATTCCAAAGCAGAGACATTACTTTGCCGACTAAGGTCCATCTAGTCAAGGCTATGGTTTTCCCAGTGGTCATGTATGGATGTGAGAGTTGGACTGTGAAGAAGGCTGAGTGCCGAAGAATTGATGCTTTTGATCTGTGGTGTTGGAGAAGACTCTTGCGAGTCCCCTGGAATGCAAGGAGATCCAACCAGTCCATTCTGAAGGAAATCAGAATCTGGGATTTCTTTGGAAGGAATGATGCTAAAGCTGAAGCTCCAGTACTTTGGCCACCTCATGCGAAGAGCTGACTCATTGGAAAAGACTCTGATGCTGGGAAGGATCGGAGGCAGGAGGAGAAGGGGACAACAGAGGATGAGATGGCTGGATGGCACCACTGACTCGATGGACGTGAGTCTGAGTGAACTCCGGGAGATGGTGATGGACAGGGAGGCCTGTTGTGCTGCGATTCATGGGGTCGCAAAGAGTCAGACATGACTGAGCGACTGAACTGAACTGATAGACAATTTTAACTTCATAAGATTTATATGTCATGAAGTATTATTCTCCCCTTACTTTTTTCAGCTATTTGAAGTATAACAAATTCTTTGCTTACATGCTATATACAAACAGGTGGGAGACTGCATTTGGCCCATGGCCTGTAATTTTTTGACATCTGCAGAAAACTGTGTTAAACTTCAGCAGTCAGAAAAGGGTTGAACCTTGTGTTTCAGTTCTGATATGTGGCAGAAAGATTATTTGGCCTTAAAAATGTAGGTGAAGTGATTTTTATGGCATCAAAAATAGATACCCAAAAGCCAAACAAAAATGCACACCCAAAGTTAAGGTTAAATTAAGTTAGTAATGATAAATATATGAGTCAATCCTATGAGGTTATAACTCAAGCTGAAACACTATTTGAAAATGTGACTTTGGAAACAGAATTATGCTTGGAAGGAGAGAAAATAACAAGAAACTGTGACATGTATGGAGATATCAGTAAAAAGGAAAGAATGAAGGTGAACAAATTCATAGGAGATAATTTCGTGAGAGGAGAGCAGGGCTAATAAAAACCCAAGAGGACAGGGAAAAATTCATGGCTTCATTTAGCAACTGAGTAGGTTGACAACGATTTCTGATAGAAGAATCACTGGAGACAGATCAGTGTGGGAGCAAGTTACACATGCTGAAGTAGGAGGCAGAAGTAGGAGATATGCCTTTCCATTAGAAATGAACTTTATTAAAGGAAACAGTATATGCAAGTTACCTAAAAATTCAATGTTTAATGATTTCTTACTTTACAGAAAACTTTATATTTCATAGGTAAGCTCTGAAAGCAATAAAGAGGCAGTGGGGTTTATAAACAGACCTATAATCTCTGTAAAGATTTAGAAACTGCTATGGTTTGGTTGTCATATTCTGGAGCTTCCATGAGCTTTTACCTATTTATTAGCTTTGTCGTATGTAATTGACACTTTTATTTCAGTGTATTATAATGGATGTGACATATACCTAATATGGAACTTGTGAGTCTGGCATTCTTTCAACCTTAAATGACATGCTGACTCAAATTTTGCCCCTTAGGTTTCTCTGCATAGGAGGTTAAACTGGGTTAAAAGTAGATCCCAGATTGATATTTTTAGGGCAGGAGAAGTTGGAGAGAATAAAAATATGGAATGTGAAAATATACTCACTCCAGAATATAAAATACTTTTCAACAGCAAATGTAAGCTATGAACATAGGGACAAGTTATTCCTGATTTAGCATCCTATAACATTCAGAAAACAAAGATCATGGCATATGGTCCCATCAAGTCATGGGAAATAGATGAAGAAACAGTGGAAACTGTTGTTTTGGGGGGCTCCAAAATCACTGCAGATGATGATTGTAGCCATGAAATTAAAAGACCCTTACTCCTTGGAAGAAAGGTTATGACCAACCTAGATAGCATATTGAAAAGCAGAGACATTACTTTGCCAACAAAGGTCTGTCTTGTCAAGGCTATGGTTTTTCAGTGGTCATGTATGGATGTGAGAGTTGGACTGTGAAGAAAGCTGAGCGCCGAAGAATTGATGCTTTTGAACTGTGGTGTTGGAGAAGACTCTTGAGAGTCCCTTGGACTGCGAGGAAATCCAACCAGTCCATCCTAAAGGAGATCCGTCCTGGGATTTCTTTGGAAGAACTGATGCTAAAACTGAAACTCTAGAACTGTGGCCATCTCATGCGAAGAGTTAACTCACTGGGAAAGACTCTGATGCTGGGAGGGATTGGGAGCAGGAGGAGAAGGGAACGACAGAGGATGAGATGGCTGGATGGCATCACCGACTCAATGGATGTGCGTCTGAGTGAGCTGTGGGAGATGGTGATGGACAGGGAGGCCTTGTGTGCTGCGATTCATGGGGTCGCAAAGAGTCAGACACGACCGAATGGCTGAACTGAACTGAACTGAATTGAACTGAACTGAAGTTAGCATATGAGCTTCCCTGGTGGCTAAGATAATGAAGAATCTGCCTGCAAAACAGTAGAACTGGGTTCTATCCCTGAGTCGGGAAGATCCCCTGGAGAAGGAAATGGCTACCCACTCCAGTATTCTTGCCTTGAAAATTCCATGGACAGAGGATCCTGGTGGGCTACAGTCCAAATGATCGCAAAGAGTCAGACACGACTGAGTGACTAACACTTTCACTTTCAAAATAACATATCACCAGTATTGAAGAGATATTACCTTAAGGAATAACTGCAGAGCTGTGAGGAGTATTAAGAGAACACATAAAGAATGCTGGCAAAAGCCAGAAGCTGCTTTTATGCTAAGGGCTGAAGAGGCAAGTGGACAAATTAATATCCAGAATTCAGTGAGACCTGAGGCTAAGAAGGAGAATCAGGTCCCACAGGCTCCAAACATGGAGGCAATAACTACTGCTAGAGATTCAACCTTTCAGAAAAAGTGTTGCAATCAGAGAAGACTTAATAGTTCTTGGCATTTAACAAAAATGGCTATAGATAACATCTTTACTTGTAAAATATTGACTAATGTTGCATTTCAGATATCTGAAAATATTTTAAGTCAGTTCAGTCGCTCAGTCATGTCCAGCTCTTTGCAAACCTATGGCTAACTGAATGGTTTACTTCATTTGATTATAGTATATCTGAATATCTTGTGATATCTTGAGATAATTCAGCACCACGAGAGAATTCAGCACCACCAAACAAGTTCTCCAACAAATGCTAAAGGATCTTCTCTAGACAGGAAACACAAAAAGGATGTATAAACTCGAACCCAAAACAATCAAATAAATGGCAACAGGATCATACTTATCAATAATTACCTTAAACATAAATGGGTTGAATGCCCCAACCAAAAGACAAAGACTGGCTGAACTGATACAAAAACAAGACCCCTATATATGCTGTCTACAAGAGACCCACCTCAAAATAAGGGATGCATACAGACTGAAAGTGCAGGGCTGGGAAAATATATTCCATGCAAATAGAGACCAAAAGAAAGCAGAAGTAGCAATACTCATATCAGATAAAATAGACTTTAAAGCAAAGGCTGTGAAAAGAGACAAAGAAGGACACTACATAATGATCAGAGGATCAATCCAAGAAGATATAACAATTATAAATATATATGTACCCAACATAGGAGCACTGCAATATGTAAGACAAATGCTAACAAGTATGAAAGGGGAAATTAACAATAACACAATAATAGTGGGAGACTTTAATACCCCACTCACACCTAGGGACAGATCAACTAAACAGAAAATTAACAAAGAAATGCAAACTTTAAGTGATACATTAGACCAGTTAGACCTAATTGATATCTATAGGACATTTCACCCCAAAACAATGAATTTCACCTTTTTCTCAAATGCACACAGAATCTTCTCGAGGATAGATCACATCCTGGGCCATAAATCTAGCCTTGGTAAATTCAAAAAAAATTGAAATGATTCCAAGCATCTTTTCTGACCACAATGCAGTAAGATTAGACCTTAACTACAGGAGAAAAACTATTAAAAATTCCAACATATGGAGGCTGAACAACACGCTGCTGATTAACCAACAAATCACAAAAGAAATCAAAATATGCATAGAAACAAATGAAAATGAAAACATAACAACCCAAAACCTGTGGGACACTCACTGCAGATGGTGACTGCAGCCATGAAATTAAAAGACGCTTACTCCTTGGAAGAAAAGTTATGACCAACCTAGATAGCATATTCAAAAGCAGAGACATTCCTTTGCCGACTAAGGTCCGTCTAGTCAAGGCTATGGTTTTTCCTGTGGTCATGTATGGATGTGAGAGTTGGACTGTGAAGAAGGCTGAGCGCTGAAGAATTGATGCTTTTGAATTGTGGTGTTGGAGAAGACTCTTGAGAGTCCCTTGGACTGCAAGGAGATCCAACCAGTCCATTCTGAAGGAGATCAACCCTGGGATTTCTTTGGAAGGAATGATGCTAAAGCTAAAACTCCAGTACTTTGGCCACCTCAGGCGAAGAGTAGACTCATTGGAAAAGACTCTGATGCTGGGAGGGATTGGGGGCAGGAGGAGAAGGGGACGACAGAGGATGAGATGGCTGGATGGCATCACTGACTCAGTGGACGTGAATCTGAGTGAACTCTGGGAGTTGGTGATGGACAGGAAGACCTGGAGTGCTGCGATTCATAGGGTTGCAAAGAGTCGGACACGAGTGAGCAACTGAACTGAACTGAACTGAAGGGGAAGGTTCATAGCAATACAGGCATACCTCAGGAAAAAAGAAAAAAGTCAAATAAATAACCTAACTCTACACCTAAAGCAACTAGAAAAGGAAGAAATGAAGAACCTCAGGGTCAGTAGAAGGAAAGAAATCTTAATTAATAAATAAGAAATAAATGCAAAAGAAACAAAAGACACCATAGCATAAATCAACAAAGCCAAAAGCTGGTTCTTTGAAAGGATAAATAAAATTGACAAACGATTAGCCAAACTCATCAAGAAGCAAAGGGAGAACAATCAAATCAATAAAATTAGAAATGAAAATGGAGAGATCACAACAGACAACACAGAAATACAAAGGATCATAAGAGACTACTATCAGCAATTATATGCCAAGAAAATGAACAACGTGGAAGAAATGGACAAATTCTTAGAAAAGTACAACTTTCCAAAACTGAGCCAGGAAGAAATAGAAAATATTAACAGACCCATCACAAGCACGGAAATTGAAACTGTAATCAGAAATCTTCCAGCAAACAAAAGCCCAGGTCCAGATGGCTTCACAGCTGAATTCTGCCAAAAATTTAGAGAAGAGCTAACACCTATCCTACTCAAACTCTTCCAGAAAATTGCAGAGGAAGGTAAACTTCCAAGCTCATTCTATGAGGCCACCATCACTCTAATACCAAAACCTGACAAAGATGCCACAAGAAAAGAAAACTATAGGCCAATATCACTGATGAACATAGATGCAAAAATCCTTAACAAAATTCTAGCAGTCAGAATCCAACAACACATTTAAAAGATCATACATCATAACCAAGTGGGCTTTATCCCAGGGATGCAAGTATTCTTCAATATCCATAAATCAATCAATGTAATACACCACATCAAATTAAAAAATAAAAACCATATGATTATCTCGATAGATGCAGAGAAAGCCTGTGACAAATTTCAACATCCATTTATGATAAAAATGGATTCCAGAAAGCAGGAATAGAAAGAACATACCTCAACATAATAAAAGCTATATTTGACAAACCCACAGCAAACATTATCCTCAATGGTGAAAAATTGAAAACATTTCCCCTAAAGTCAGGAACAAGACAAGGGTGCCCACATTCACCACTACTATTCAACATAGTTTTGGAAGTTTTGGCCACAGCAATCAGAGCAGAAAAAGAAATAAAAGGAATCCAAATTGGAAAAGAAGTAAAACTCTCACTGTTTGCAGATGACATGATCCTCTACATAGAAAACCCTAAAGACTCCACCAGAAAATTACTAGAGCTAATCAATGAATATAGTAAAGTTACAGGATATAAAATCAACACACAGAAATCCCTTGCATTCCTATACACTAATAATGAGAAGATAGAAAGAGAAATTAAGGAAGCAATTCCATTCACCATTGCAACAAAAACAATAAAATACTTAGGAATATATCTACCTAAATAAACTAAAGACCTATATATAGAAAACTATAAAACACTGGTGAAAGAAATTAAAGAGGACACTAATAGATGGAGAAATATACAGTGTTCATGGATCAGAAGAATCAATATAGTGAAAATTAGTATACTACCCAAAGCAATCTACAGATTCAATGCAATCCCTATCAAGCTACCAATGGTATTTTTCACAGAGCTAGAACAAATAATTTCACAATTTGTATGGAAATTCAAAAAACCTTGAATAGCCAAAGCAATCTTGAGAAAGAAGAATGGAACTGGAGGAATCAACCTGTCTGACTTCAGGCTCTACTACAAAGCCACAGTCATCAAGACAGTATGGTACTGGCACAAAGACAGAAATATAGATCAATGGAACAAAAAGAAAGCCCAGAGATAAATCCACACACCTATGGACACTTTATCTTTGACAAAGGAGACAAGAATATACAATGGAGTAAAGACAATCTCTTTAACAAGTGGTGCTGGGAAAACTGATCAACCACTTGTAAAAGAATGAAACTAGAACACTTTCTAACACCATACACAAAAATAAATTCAAAATGGATTAAAGATCTAAACGTAAGACCAGAAACTATAAAACTTCTAGAGGAGAACATAGGCAAAACACTTTCCAACATAAATCACAGTAGGATCCTCTATGACCCACCTCCCAGGATACTAGAAAAAAAGCAAAAATAAACAAATGGTACCTAATTAAACCTAAAATCTTCTGAACAACAAAGGAAACTATAAGCAAGGTGAAAAGACAGCCTTTGGAATGGGAGAAAATAATAGCAAATGAAGCAACTGACAAACAACTAATCTCAAAAATATACAAGCAACTCCTGCAGCTCAATTCCAGAAAAATAAATGACCCAATCAAAAAGTGGGTCAAAGAACTAAACAGACATTTCTCCAAAGAAGACATACAGATGGCTAACAAACACATGAAAAGATGCTCAACATCACTCATTATCAGAGAAATGCAAATCAAAACCACAATGAGGTACTATTTCACTCACACCAGTCAGAATGGCTGCTACCCAGAAGTCTACAAGCAATAAATGCTGGAGAGGGTGTGGAGAAAAGGGAACCCTCTTACACTGTTGTTAGGACTGCAAACTAGTATAGCCACTATGGAGAACAGTGTGGAGATTCCTTAAAAAACTGGAAATAGAACTACCTTATGACCCAGCAACCACCCTGGTGGGCATACACACCGAAGAAACCAGAATTGAAAGAGACACATGTACCCCAATGCTCACCGCAGCACTGTTTATAATAGCCAGGACATGGAAGCAACCTAGATGTCCATTAGTAGATGAATAGATAAGAAAGCTGTGGTACATATACACAATGGAGTATTACTCAGCCATTAAAATAATACATTTGAATCAGTTCTAATGAGGTGGACGAAACGAGCCCATTATACAGACTGAAGTAAGCTAGAAAGAAAAAAGATGATAATGATAACCCTGTATGTGAGACAGCAAAAGAGATACAGATGTATAGAACAGTCTTTTGGACTCTGTGGAAGAGGACGAGGGTGGTATGATTTGGGACAATGACATTAAAACATGTATAATATCATATATGAAAGAACCACCAGTCCAGGTTTGATGCGTGATACTGGATGCTTGGGGCTGGTGCACTGGGATGACCCAGAGGGATGGTATGGGGAGGGAGGTGGGAGGGGGGTTCAGGATGAGGAACATGTGTACACCCATGGCAGATTCATGTTGATGTATGGCAAAACCAATACAATATTGTAAAGTAATATCCTCCAATTTGGATTCATGTCAATGTATGGCAAAACCAATACAGTATTGTAAAGTAAAATAAAGTAAAAATAAAAAATAATAATAAATAAATAAAAATTTAAAATATACAATTTATTCTATTTTCTGAATTGAAATACACAGTGAATTTATTTCAAAAATATGAATTTCTCCTTTTGCAGTCTTTAGTAACCAAAATTCTCTGCCATGTATTTCACATATTTATAATCAACTTTGGGCTTTCCAAGTGGTGCTAATGGTAAATAACCCACCTGCCAAAGCAGGAGACCTAAGAAACCCAGGTTTGATCTCTGGATTAGGAACATCACCTGGAGGAGGGCATGGAAACCCACTCCAGTATTCTTGTCTGCGTTTCCCATGGACCAAGAATCCTGGTGAGCTACTGTTCTTGGGGTCGCAAAGAGACAGACATGACTGAAGCAATTTGGTATGCACACACACACACATAATCAACTTTAGTGCATCAATTCAATTTAAAAATATTAACCCCAAGATTTTTGACATATTGTTTAGCTAGAAAAACAAAACTGTATTTTACCAAACCAATTTATATCTATTTTTATCTTTTCTATATAGTATCTCTACCTGCTTTGGGTTAGATTAATTCATTGAGTCACTAAGTGTCTCAGGTATAGTATTTTTCTAAGCACCATGGAGGATACTAATTAGAAAACAGCATTCCTAATATATGATGCCTAAAGTCAGTTTGTAGGGATTAGTCATCTACAAACAAATATGTTGAAATTCAGAAGAGAAAAAGCCGGCAGAAAGGAGATAAAGCAACAGCTTCATAAAGGATGTGATATCTGAGCTCAAAATTTAAGAATGGGATATGCAGAATGACAGGTTATTTTCCAATTACAGAGAGCAGAGAAGATGCCACCTTTTATTTGCAATAATTGAAAATAAGTAGGTTCTGGGTACAGCAAACATCATTGTAAATGGAAATAAATGAGCAGTGATGCAATCCTTGGGATATATTGCTCTCTGGGGAAATACAATTCTGTCTACCAGATTCTATATCCATGGGCAAAGTGACAGCATACTACTTTTAATAATGCTGAATAAGCACTTTGTTCTGATCTGCTATAACCACAGAATTTCTAGAAAATCATAAAACACACGATGTGATCATCTCTTCATTCTAAACCTGTGAACTTGGTACATCATTATCCAATTTGAACCAGCAACAGTATATTTCATTTCCTTGGAATTTGAGAAAATAGAATGAGATGATTTGCACTGAAAATCAAGATGCAAGTTCGTGAAAACAGCTGCCTGCTTAGTTATCTCTAGTTAGTTCTTAAATTACCAAAAGGAGGACTGATGTCGGGGGTCGGGGGGGAACAGACGGTATATAGTCTTGAGAAAGATATACATCACAAACCTGATTAAATGATGCTTATTCCTTTACCCCAGCTTATTTTCTTACCAATGTGAAACTTACCATTTTAAAAATATTTGTAGTTACAAGTATCTGCTCAGTATTAACTATATTTTCAGATCAGAAAATGATATCTGTGGTACACAAATATCTAACTTTTGTGATGTCTTAAAATGGCATGCCACTTTTAACTATTTTCCTAGATTTTCTCTACAACATCCAAGATGTCAATGACACCATCAACCTGAAGATGTACCATCATCTTCAGTTCAGTTCAGTTCAGTTGCTCAGTTGTGTCCAACTCTTTGCAACCCCATGAATCACAGCATTCCAGGCCTCCCTGTCCATCACCAACTCCCAGAGTTTACCCAAACTCATGTCCATCGAGTCAGTGATGCCATCCAGCCATCTCATCCTTTGTCATCCCCTTTTCCTCCTGCCTCCAATCCTTCCCAGCATCAGGGTCTTTTCCAATGAGTCAACTCTTCGCATGAGGTGGTCAAAGTATTGGAGTTACAGCTTCAACATCAGTCCTTCCAATGCACACTCAGGACTGATCTCCTTTAGGATAGACTGGTTGGATCTCCTCACAGTCCAAGGGACTCTCAAGAGTCTTCTCCAACACCACAGTTCAAAAGCATCAATTCTTAGGCTCTAAGTTTTCTTTATAGTCCAACTCTCACATCCATACATGACTACTGGAAAACCATAGCCTTGACTAGACAGACCTTTGATGGCAAACTAATGTCTCTGCTTTTTAATATGCTTTTTTGCTTCCAAGGAGTAAGTGTCTTTTAATTTCATGGCTGCCATCACCATCTGCAGTGATTTTGGAGTCCCCAAATACAATATCAGCCACTATTTCCCCATCTATTTGCCATGAAGTGATGGGACTGGATGCCATGATCTTCGTTTTCTGAATGTTGAGTTTTAAGCCACCTTTTTTTAGTTTCCTCTTTCACTTTCATCAAGAGGCTCTTTAGTTCATCAGTACCATCTTTCTAGATTCTATATATACGCGTTAGCATGTGATATTTATCTTTCTCTTTCTGACTTCACTCTGTATAATAGGCTCTATGTTCATCCACCTCATTAGAATTGACTCAAAACCTTTCCTTTTTAAAGCTGAGTAATATTCCATTGTGTGTATGTACTCAGCTTTTTATGCATTCATCTGTCAGGGGACATCTAGGTTTCTTCCATGTTCTTTCTATTGTAAATAGTGCTTCAGTGAATATTTGGGTACATGTATCTTTTTCAACTTTGGTTTCCTCAGAGTATATGCCTAGGAGTGGGATTGCTGGGTCATATGGTGGTTTCATTCCCATTTTTTTAAGTAATCTCGATACTGTCTTCTATAATGGCTGTATCAATCTGCATTCCCACCAACAGTGCAGAAGGGTTCCCTTTCGTCTATACCCTCTCCAGCATTTATTATGCATAGACTTTTTGATGGTGGCCATTCTGACTGTTGTGAGGTGATATTTCATTGTAGTTTTGATTTGCATTTCTCTAATGATGAGAAATGTTAAGCATCTTTTCATGTGTTTCTTAGCCATCTGTCTGTCCTCTTTGGAGAAATATCTGTTTAGGTCCTCTGTCCACTTTCTGATTAGTTTGTTTATTTTTCTGGTTTTGAACTGCATGAGCTGCTTGTATATTTTGGAGATTAATTCTTTTTCAGCTGTTGCATTTGCTGTTATTTTCTCCCATTTTGAAGGCTGTCTTTTCTCTTTGCTTATAATTTCCTTCATTGTATTAAAGCTTTTAAATTTAAGTAAGTCTCATTTGTTTATTTTTGTTTTTATTTCCATTACTCTAAGAGATATTCATAGAGAATCTTGCTGTGATTTATGTCATAGAGTGTTCTGACTAGGTTTTCCTCTAATACTTTTATAGTTTCTGGGCTTACATTTAGGTCTTTAATCCATTTTGAATTTATTTTTATGTATGGTATTAAGAAATGTTCTAATTTAATTCTTTTACAGGTAACTGTCCAGTTTTCCAAGCAACACTTATTGAAAAGTCTGTCTTTGCCCCAATGCATATTTTTGCTTCCTTTGTCAAAACTAAGGTACCCATAGGTGCATAGGTTTATTTCTAGGCTTTCTATATTGTTCCACTGATGTGTTTTTCTGTTCTTGTGCAAGTACCATACTAAACATACCATGTTTCTTATGCTAAGTGTTGTCCTAGTAGGTAGTTTCATCCTTTTAAATTCACCTTAGATCTGTCTTTGTATATAAAGTACTCACTCTTGATATCACAAAACAGTTGAGTTTTTTATCCAGTCTGACCACCTCTGCTTTTTAATTACAGTGCTTAAAAGTGAAAGTCACTCAGTCATGTCTGACTCTTTGTGACCCCATGGAGCATACAGTATATGGAATTCTCCAGACCGGAATACTGGAGTGGGTAGCCTATTCCTTCTCCAGAGGATCTTGCTGACCCAAGAATCAACCGGGCTCTCCTGCATTGCAGGTGGATTCTTTACCAGCTGAGCTACCAGGGAAGCCCAATTACAATGCTTAGTGCATTTATATTTAATATCATTAATTATATAGCTTGGTTTACTTCAACTGTTTATAATATTCTTTAGTGATATTATCTGGTTTGGCTTTCTTTTTCTCCTTTCCTCACTTCTTTGGAGTTGATCAAATACGTATTATTTATTTTTTATTTATTTATTTAGTTATTCTTTATAGTCTATTTAGTCATATTTCTTTAAATTATAATTTTACTATGGTTCTTAAGGTATCAAGTTTACTTAGACTCAAGTATTACAAAATTGCAAGTAAAATGTCAAAACAATAGTGAAATTTCATTTATTCCCCAACCTTAGTTGTTTTCATATATTTTGCATCTGCTTATGAAATCTGGCAATATAATGTTACACTTTTGCTTTAAATAGTTATCTTCAGAAAAATTTAGAGAAAAAGTGTAGTTTATATCTATCCACATAATTTATCATTTCCTATGTTTTTCATTCCCTCTGGAAGAACTAAATTTCCACCAGCTATAATCTCTCTTCAGTCTCAAAACTTCCTCATTTCCTGAAATTTGGGCATGCTACTGACAGTTTTTCTTAGCTGTCATTATCTGAAATTCCTTTATTTCTCTCTTTTTAAGGAATATTTTCATTGTTTACAGAATTTTGGGGTGAGTAGTCACCACTGTTTTACATTCAGTTCTTTAATGGTGTTGATCCATTTTTCCTCCTTTGTCTCCCTTGTTACAGTTAATCATCAGTCCTTCATAATCTTATTGTTCTATACCTAATATTACTTTTTATCTGCCTGCTTTTAAGATATTCTCTTTATTTTCACATCACAGCATAATTAAGTATGCTGAAAAGGCCCACTTGCATATGTGAAGTCAGGTGGGCCTTAGAAAACATCACTACAAACAAAGCTAGTGGAGCTGATGGAATTCCAGTTGATCTATTTTAAATCCTAAAAGATGATGCTGTGAAAGTGCTGCACTCAATATGCCAGCAAATTTGGAAAACTCAGCAGTGGCCAAAGAACTGGAAAAAGTCAGTTTTCATTTCAATCCCAAAGAAAGGCAATGCCAAAGAATGCTCAAACTACTGCAAAAGCACTCATTTCACATGCCAAAGCAATGCTCAAAATTCTTCAAGCCAGGCTTCAGCAATACATGAACCATGAACTTCCAGATATTCAAGCTGGTTTTAGAAAAGGCAGAGGAACCAGAGATCAAATTGCCAACATCTGTTGGATCATTGAAAAAGCAAGAAAGTTCCAGAAAATCATCTATTGCTGCTTTATTGACTATGCCAAAGCCTTTGATTGTGTGGATCACAATAAACTGTGGAAAATTCTGAAAGAGATGGAAATACCAAACCACCTGATCTGCGTCTTTGAGAAATCTGTATGCACGTCAGGAAGCAACAGTTAGAACTAGACATGGAACAACAGACTGGTTCCAAATAGTAAAAGGAGTACATCAAGGTTGTATATTGTCACCCTGCTTATTTAACTTATATGCAGAATATGTCATGAGAAATGCTGGGCTGGAAGAAGCACAAGCTGGAATCAAGATTGTCAGGAGAAATATCAATAACCTCAGATATGCAGATGACACTACCCTGATGGCAGAAAATGAAGAAGAACTAAAGAGCCTACTGATGAAAGTGAAAGAGGAGAGTGAAAAAGTTGGCTTAAAACTCAACATTCAGAAAACTAAGATCATAGCATCTGGTCCCATCACTTTATGGCAAATAGATTCAGAAACAACGGAAATAGTGAGAGACTTTTTCTTGGGCTCTAAAATCACTGCAGTTGGGGACTACAGCCATTAAATTAAAAGATGTTTGCTCCTTGTAAGAAAAGCCATGACCAACCTAGACAGCATATTAAAAAGTAGAAACATTACTTTGCCAACAAAGGTCCATCTAGTCAAAGCTATGGTTTCTCTAGTAGTCATGTATGGATGTGGGAGCTGAACTGTAAAGAAATCTGAGTGCTGAAGAATTGATGCTTTTGAACTGTGGTGTTGGAGAAGACTCTTGAGAGTCTCTTGGACCGTAAGGAGATCTAACAGTCCATCCTAAAGGAAATCAGTTCTGAATATTTATTGGAAGGACTGATGCTGAATCTGAAACTCCAATACTTTGGCCACCTGATGTAAAGAACTGACTGACTAGAAAAGACCCTGATGCTGAGAAAGATTGACGGTGGGAGAAGAAAGGGACAATAGAAGATGAGATAGTTGGATGGCATCACTGGCTCGATGGACATGAGTTTGAATAAGCTTCAGAAGTTGGTGATGGACAAGGAAGCTTACTGTGCTGCAGTCCATGGGGTTGCAAAGAGTTGAACACAACTGAGCGACTGAACTGAACTGACTATGGTGCACTATGCCATGATTTTCTTTGTATTTACCCTTCTTAGAATTGAAAACCAACAATTGTAAGTAATTTGATCCTATGAATTTAGAAAAGCTTCAGCAATTATGTTTTCAAACATTCTCATTGACCATTCTCTCTCTCATCTCATTCTGGAAGTCACTGAGTTAACACTTTGTCACTCATTTTTCCAGCATTTTCCCCCATATTCTTCAGAGTGAATATTTTCTATTAATTATGTCTCAATTTAATGTCCCTTTTATTTCCTAACTCTGGTTCTAATAAGTTTATCTTGTAATATTTTTCAGATATTTTTCAATTCTGAAATTTCTGTTTGATTCTTTATATAGCTGTTCTAAAATTTGCTGTTTACTCTTTCCCATCAAATACTTTTCCCCTTTGTTTTAAAATGTATTAATAATAACTACTTTTAAACTCTTTGTATATTAATACCAATATTTGTGTTTATTACTTTTTAAAAAAATTGGGAACGGGTCACGTTTTCATAATTTTTTGACTAGCCACACATTATTTAAATGTTATCTTCACATCGTGTTATATGCTGAATGGAGCTGAACTTTGATGCCAGTTTTTGAAAGTATGTTGACCTTTTGGGAGACAGTTAAATTGCTGACAAGTCCTTTGTTCCTTCTAGGCTTACTTACACTCTTTGTTAATGTAGATCTGTTGTCATTCAGAACTTTGACTTACAGCAGTTCCTCACCATAGTAAGGCATCCTAACCATTAAGGTGTGACCTTTTGGGGGCTTATATTATATGCACAAGGTGCTCAGTGCGATCTTTCCATTCTAGGTGGAGTGGAATCCCAGTATCACTCAGAACGACACAATCTACAGTTCCAGCACTGCACAACTTCTGTCATCATTCAGCTTTCAGCCTCAAAGCACAGAGATCTCTGCTAGGCCTCAGGGGGTCTAACCTTATCCATGTACAGCCTAGCTCTTGGCCAAGTATCCACAGTGAATGACCACACAAACTTCTAAAGTGTTTCCTCTGTACAGCTTCGCCTTTTTCAATGTATGCCCTGCAAATTCCAGCTGCTTAAGCAGTCCACAGCTCTGATTTTGTATTCTCAGCTTGGAGAACAGGGTTTCTCAGCCTCCATCTCACAGTTCTGTGCTATGGATGGAAAATGTTAGTAGTTGATCCTCCACTTTTAAGGAATCAAAATACCCTTCAAGGCTTATTTTAAATGCTGCTTAACTTTTCCTCATCCTGACTTCTAAGAATCACCAACAGTTATTCAGATATTATCTTTGTATGGATCTCAGCAACATTTAAGTAGTATCTGGCTTTCAGGATAAATATGTTCTTGCTTAATATCCCTTGTTTAGAACAAGTCCTTTAAGGGCAAGTATATTTGTGATGTTGAAAGGGAGTAAGAATGGGATTCAGTTTTAGGAACACATGAGATTTAGTATTAGAGATGGCTCTGTTGTTTTTTTGGTTCTAACTTACAGCCTTAGAAATTTAACCTCTCTGAACGTGAAATGTCAAATTTATGGTGTCTCGGATCAACTAGTTTTCAACCAAGACGAAGTCGTCATGAGGATAAAGTGAGATAATATACACAAGTGACATTGTAACCAATAAAGGGCTTATAAAAGTGCTAAGGTATTATTGGCAGGTCAACGTCATCTGCATAATCACCCTAATACCTCATAAGGTAAAATTTGCCATTAAATCATTTTAATGGTGGTGATAAAATATTTCTCTAGGGAATATTTAAGTGCACACAAAATTCATGGCCTTGAAGTGTAATATTTACTACTAAAATAAATTCTGTTTTGCTTTTTTACATTAAAAAAATTAAACCTTGAAGAATGTAGAATAACAGGGTTTCCTTGAATGAATGAACAGAGGTATCAACTAACAAAAGGCTGCAGTTCTTTAGCACTGATCACTTACAAGAGTGGTAAATAGTAGTAAATGTCAGTCTTTGTTATGAAGCAGTCTTTTTTAATATAACCCCTTTCTATAAAACCTTCTGTACATAATAAAACTACCCCCCCATGTTATTATGCTTGTAATGTCTGGAGGTACACAGTGACAGAATTCCAGAGACATGACAAACTTTGCACCAGCCAAGGTGAGGGAAAGGATTGAAATTTTGTGTTATCAGCAAATTTAATTATTTCTCAACGTACTGAAGAAGGGTACCTCTTCACTGCCTTTGTAGAGGGCTTTTTCTAGGATCTACTTCACCTAGTAAATAAAACATTCTAAAATTTCATGTACTGTACTTTCAATAGTAACTCTTAGATTACTATATTTATGTAATGAATTTTCATCATAGCATGCTAACAATAGAACATAGTTTCTCTGGAGAAGAAAATTGAACACAATGGAATGCTATGTGGCAAAACATTTTATAAAATTTTAATAAATAAGGATGTCTAACAGGTTTAGTAAGCACACTGAACTCGGTAGGGTACATTCAAAAAGTAATTCTGTTTTTCTACCATCAGGCCCTTCAGATTCCCTATGTGAGATCTCCATTCCCTCTCCCTGGACATCTTTGACAGATAGGTTGCCTTTCTGATAACTTCTAGGTATTAGAAGGGTGTCATTTTCATGATTAAGACATCTAGTATAATCTTGAATTAAAACTAACCTCTCACACAATTCAAACATTTCCTTCCTACCCTAGTTCAAGACTAGTTTTGACTAAATTTTAATGACTAACATTAACTAAAAGTTTGGGATCTGCAAGAGGAAAAGCAGGTTTTGCTATAGTTCTTTTCCTCTCCATAGATTTTGTGAAGTAAGGGAGAAGAGAGAAATGATGAGAGAAAAATAGTCTTTTTACTTAGTTAATGCTGGTTATAGTCCTCTGGTGATTGCTTAGTCAGGGACCCAAACGTTGGCTCTTTTAGAGATGTACATTGAGGATTTGGGGAGACTGTTTACAGGGGCCTTCATTCTGCATCATTCTAACTGTGATTCACAATGTGGTAACTTCATTCAGACTTCTTGGTCCCCTCGCTCTTGGTACTCTCACCTCAACACCCAGAGTCCTTTCAATATGACAATCTCACATGCTGAGCCTACAGCAGAACCTCTTGCTCACTCTGTCATCTTACCTCTATGAATGGTTTCCATTTGCCCCTACTCACACGGCTTGAGACAAGCTAAATCATAGACCTTCACTTATTAAAAGAGGAGGGAAATACATTTAAAAAATAAATAAAAACCACTTGGCTTTCACATCATCTCTTCAAGGAAGTCTCTGAGGAATACTCTTCTATTTTACTCAATATGTAAAGGTGAATATTTTCTATGAAGTGAATTTGGTCTCCTCTTCAATTAGTCCAACAGATATGTCTGTAGCCACTCTTGTTAAAATGTAGGAACATTTTCCAAAATTTACTCAAATTTGGGGGTAGTAGTCAAAGACCTACCATGAAGTTAATGATGCTTAAGTTTCAGGTTTCTTCACTTGCACATGCTCTTTCTAAGGCACTATACCTAATTTTGAATTTGTAATTTTTTGTTCTTTTTCTTAAAGGTGCCTCCCCCCATCATATAATGTTGAAGTTCCAAAAGTATTGCCTTTGTCTTGTTTGTTATTCAGTTGCTCAGTAATACCCGACTCTTTGCAACCCCATGAACTGCAGCACACCAGGCTTCCCTGTCCATCACGAACTGCCGGAACTTGCTCAAACTCATGTCCATCGAGTCGGTGATGCCATCCAGCCATCTCATTCTCACTTGTTGCCCCTTTTCCTCTTGCCTCCAATCTTTCCCAGAACTGGGGTCTTTTCCAGTCAGTCAGCTCTTCACATCAGGTGGCCAAAGTATTGGAGCTTTGGCTTCAGAATCAGTCCTTCCAGTGAATATTCAATGTTGATTTCCTTTAGGGTTAACTGGTTTGATTACCTTGCAGTCCAAAGGACCCTCAAGAGTCTTCTCCAGCACCATAGTTTGAAAGTGTCAATTTTTCGGCACTCGGTCTTCTTTATGGTCATCTCTCACATCCATACATGACTATCAGAAAAACCATAGCTTTGAATCTACAGATCTTGGTTGGCAAAGTGATGTCTCTGCTTTTTAATACACTGTCTAGGTTTGTCATAGCTATTCTTCTAAGGAGCAAGCGCCTTTTAATTTCATGGCTGCAGTCACCATCCACAGTTATTTTGGAGTCCAAGAAATTAAAGCCTGTCACTCTTTTCATTGTTTTCCCATCTATTTGCTATGAAGTGATGGGACTGAATGTCATGATCTTAGTTTTTTGAATGTTGAATTTTAAGCCAGTTTTTTTCACTCTCCTCTTTCACATTTATCAAGAGGCTCTTTAGTGCCACTTTACTTTCTGCCATTAGGGTGGTATCATCTGCATATTTGAGGTTATTGATGTTTCTCCTGGCAATGTTGATGCCAGCTTGTGCTTCATCCATAGGGGATATATTTGCACAGTGTTTAGAACATAGGCAAAAATGATTTAACTGGCTCAACTGAGACCAATCTTTTCTTTCTCTTACCAACTTCTCCCTTCTAAACTTCTACCCATATGTCCATGTCTAACGCTTCCTAGTCTCTAGTTCAGTTCAGTCACTCAGTTGTGTCCAACTTTTTGTGACCCCATGAATCACAGCACGCCAGTCCTCCCTGTCCATCACCAACTCCCAGAATACACCCAAACTCATGTCCATTGAGTCAGTGATGTCGTCCAACCATCTCCTCTGTTGTCCCCTTCTACTCCTGCCCTCAATCTTTCCTAGCATCAGGGTCTTTTCAAATGAGTTAGCTCTTCACATCAGGTGGCCAAAGTACTGGAGTTTCAGGTTCAGCATCAGTACTTTCCAGTGAATATTCAGGATTGATCTCCTTTAGGATGGACTGGTTGGATCTCCTTGCAGTCCAAGGGACTCTCAAGAGTCTTCTCCAACACCACAGTTCAAAAGCATCAATTCTTCAGTGCTCAGCTTTCCTTATAGTCCAACTCTCACATCCACACATGACCAATGGAAAAACCATAGCCTTAACTAGATGGACCTTTGTTGGCAAAGTAATATCTCTGCTTTTGAATATGATGTCTAGGTTTGTCATAATTTTCCTTTCAAAGAATAAGCGTCTTTTAATTTCATGGCTGCAATCACCATCTGCAGTGATTCTGGAGCCCAGAAAGATAAAGTCTGAAACTGTTTCCCCTATTTCCCCATCTATTTACTATGAAGTGATGGGACCAGATGCCATGATCTTAGTTTTTTGAATGTTGAGCTTTAAG
Organism: Ovis aries; assembly: GCF_016772045.2. NCBI lineage: Eukaryota > Metazoa > Chordata > Mammalia > Artiodactyla > Bovidae > Ovis > Ovis aries. Next base: position 66,636,882 of record NC_056068.1, on the reverse strand, counting down.
TCAACTTTTCCACTCTCCTTTTTTACTTTCATCAAGAGGCTCATAAGGTCTTCACTTTCTGCCATAAGGGTGATGTCATCTGCATATCTGTGAGGTTATTGATATTTCTCCCACCAGTCTTTATTCCAGCTTGGGATTCATCCAGCCAAGCATTTTGCATGATGTATTCTGCATATAAGTTAAATAAGCAGGGTGACAATATACAGCCTTGACATACACCTTTTCCTATTTTGAACCAGTCTGTTGTTCCATGTCAGGAATTTAATAATTTAAAGTTTTGTAATAATGACATTGTAATAATGTAATGATGTAATTTATTTTATGTAATGATGAATTGTGAGATTTGATTTAAACATGTCATAATTTGGTACAAATTCCCAAGATGTATTTTACCAATACTAACAAAATCTCAGCATCTTGAGAGGTTTCGTACGGCATCCCAAACAGGAAACTACTGCTATGAATCATTTAATGCAGAAATAAACTTATGGAGGTTTTGATAACCTCAGATATGCAGATGACACCACCCTTATGGCAGAAAGTGGAGAGGAACTAAAAATCCTCTTGATGAAAGAGAAAGAGGAGAGTGAAAAAGTTGGCTTAAAGCTCAACATTCAGAAAACTAAGATTATGGCATCTAGTCCCATTGCTTCATGGGAAATAGATGGGGAAACGGGAAACAGTGACTGATTTTATTTTGGAAGGCTCCAAAATCACTGCAGATGGTGATTGCAGCCATAAAATTAAAAGACACTTACTCCTTGGAAGAAAAGTTATGACCAACCTAGATAGCACATTGAAAAGCAGAGACATTACTTTGCCAACCAAGGTCCATCTTGTCAAGGCTATGGTTTTTCCAGTGGTCATGTATGGATGTGAGAGTCAGACTGTGAAGAAAGCTGAGTCCAGAAGAATTTATGCTTTTGAACTGTGGTGCTAGAGAAGACTCCTGAGAATCCCTTGGACTACAAGGAAATCCAACCATTCCATTCTAAAGGAGATCAGCCCTGGGTATTCTTTGGAAGGAATGATACTAAAGCTGAAACTCCAGTACTTTGGCCACCTCATGCAAAGAGTTGACTCATTGGAAAGGACTCTGGTGCTGGGAGGTGTTGGGGGCAGGAAGAGAAGGGGATGACAGAGGATGAGATGGCTGCATGGCATCACTGACTCGATGAATGTGAGTCTGAGCGAACTCCAGGAGTTGGTGATGGACAGGGAAGCCTGGTGTGCTGCCATTCATGGGGTCGCAAAGAGTCGGACACACTGAGCAACTGAACTGAACTGAACTGAACTGAAGGGGAAGTTGATGCAACAGGTGTGTGCTGACATATCTAATATTATGGGAACTCAATAAAATTGTTAACTAAATTAGGTGACACACAGGAGAATCATTGGGGAATTAATCACAATATGACACAATGAGGCGATTCAGATATTATTTCACTAGATTTAGAAAGCGGGTCCACTATTTTGAACCTGCAGAAATTACAAATGTAGTCAGAACTGTTGCTGTGACCTCAGCCAGACTTTCAGGCCCCTGCCTTCCTCCACAGCCTCCAAACTTTGTGTGTCAGTTATAGCAGAGTTTTATTTTGTTGACAGCATTTGATAGGGACTGCCTGGGCACTGTGTTTAGATGGCATTTTTCTACCTCTGGATTCAGTTGAAAAGCATTTCATGGTCAATATGCGATGCTCCCATAGGAATTGCAATGCAAAATGATGACGTTTATGCTATGTACCTGCCATTCACATATGAGGATAAGCTGATGTGCTGCCTGGTAACTGTTCTCATCGTTATATCATCCTACACCCATGTGTCAAGAGATACCCTACAGTCTATCTTGGCATTTTTATGATTAAATTTTGTACAACAATCTGAAATAAATGCAAAATGCCCACATCTTGTATATTCATTTAAAACATGTGTGACCCTCAGCATCACATCATAGCAGGCAATGATTGGAATACCTGAATAGGGTTTTTTCTTTCTCTATTTCTAATACCTCATCTTCAGTGTATAAAATGTAATACTATGTATTATTTATCAACAGCAGTGCAGTGCTGCCAAGCAAATGTCAGTCAGTGAGATTACCATATATATGGCTGTACTTCAAAATATTTTTCTGTGGTTTTCGATTATCCAACATTATGGAAATGCAGCAAAAGTGAAAGCAAATAAGAAACTTTTAGTCCAGTGGTAGAAATGGAGAATTTTTCTCCATAACAAATGTGCTGAAAGAGTCCGGGTGAGAAGAAAAGGCATCTTTTAGTTGCTGCACCAGAGCTGACAGACCTTGGCGATCCAAGTTGGCAGACATGTATCACAGCCAAGCTCCCTAGATGCCACTGGCTCTCATTCTGATATGAGCCATACTCACCCACATGGCTGCTTCAAGGTGCTGAGTCAGGGACCTGAAGATAGATGCCTGAGACCAGAGAGAGGTTGGTGTTTTCTCTCTTAAAGTTCATGGGATTTTTCTTCACTCTCATTTAATATTTCAGTGTCGAACTCCTTTGAGAGGGATGGAAGAAATGATTTTAAGACCTACTATGCTTCAGGCAGTGGGCTCAGTACTTTATACATATTAATTTATTTAAATATACATCTACTCTGAATACATTTATGTATACTTAAATCCACATTTTATAGATGAAGAAACTGCAGATTAGAAAATTTACATAATTTGAGTAAGGTTACCCAAAATTTGAGCTAAATGCTTGTTGTTTAGTCACCCAGTCTTGTCCAACCATTTGCAACCCCATGAATCACAGCAAGCCAGGCCTCCTTATCCCTCACCATCACTGAGCTTCAATTTGTTTTTTCTACTATATCACTCTACCTCATGATGAAAAGTCACATTTTCTCCAGTTATTTGTTGTATTTTGTTTCATGTGCCTGAATCTCCTGGACTGTCTACATCTTATCACCTTGTAGATGAGGTCACTTTCACACCATATTTTGCAAATTTGACCAACTTCTACAAGAAGTAAAAACTAAGTAGTTTCCTGTAATTTGGCTGTATTTCACATTCAATAGTTTGCAAATAGTTCCTCTTTTTGCTTTTAAGGTAATTAGAGGTAATGATATTTAGAGAAACGTTGGAGTATCTCTGCATCTGAAGCTTTATTTTTGTGTTCTACAAGGGCAGCAGAGCATCAGGGCAGGTGGCGTTCTCTGTGATTATCTGAAAAATACCAACCCTAGAGATTCCACTTACCCTTGCAGAAGTTAACATCAATAGCACCTTTTACTATATTAGGCATCTCCCTCTACTCAAGGATCTTCTCCTCCTTATTGTTTTCCATTTCTAAAGGCTGACCTTCACACATTCTCTTAGTTCTGACCATAGTCTTTATCCTTTCAAATCCATCACCTGTCTTTATTCCTCTTCCTGCTTAGTGAATCACTATGTCACATCAAAGTCATTATTCTGCAGTCTCCAGTATGGCTCCATATATATATATATATATATATATATATATATAAACTTCATTTGGAATAGAGATTGCAATATATTGTTTTAACAAAAATAGCCTTTATGAGACTTCCCTGGTGGTTCAGTGGCTGGGATTCCACACTCCCTATGCAAGGGCCCTAGGTTCGATCCCTGGTCAGGGAACTACATCCCACATAAGGCAACTAAGACCTGGTGCAGCCAAATAAATAAACAAAAGTTTTTTTTTTTTTAAATATCCTTTGTCTATTGAGTCCTTACCATATGCTATTTTGTTGTTCAGTCACTTAGTTGTATCTGACTCTTTGCAACCCCATGAACTGCAGCACACCTGGCTTCCCTGTCCTTCACCATCTCCCAGAGTTAGGTGACATTCATGTCAGTTGAACCAATGATGCCATCCAATCATCTAATCCTCTGCTGCCTCTCTTCTCCTCATGCCCCCAGTCTTTCCCAGCATCAGGGTCTTTTCCAGTGAGTCATCTCTTCAAATCAGGTGGCCAAAGTATTGGAGCTTCAGCTTCAGCATCAGTCTTTCTAATGAATATTTAGGGCTGATTTCCTTTAGGATTGACTGTTTTAATCTCCTTGCAGTCCGAGGGACTCTCAAGAGTCTTCTCAGCATCACAATTTTGAAGAATAAGTGCTTCAACAGTCGGCCTTCTTTATGGTCCAACTCTCACATCCATGCATGACTACTGGAAAAACCATAGCTTTGACTCTATAGACCTTTGTTGGCAAAACGATGTCTCTGCTTTTTAGTACATTATCTAGGTTTGCAATAGCTTTTCTTCCAAGGAGCAAGAGTCTTTTAATTCCATGGCTTCAGTGATTTTGGAGCCCAAGAAAATAAAATCTGTCACTGTTTCCATTGTTTCTCCATCCATTTGCCATGAAGTCATGGGTCGGGATGCCATGATCTTGATTTTTGAATGTTGAGTTTTAAGCTCACTTTTTCACTCTTCTCTTTCACTTTCATCAAAAGGCTCTTTAGTTCTTCTTCATTTTCTGCCATAAAGGTGGTCATCTGCATATCTGAGGTTATTGATAATCCTCCCAATAATCTTGAATCCAGCTTGTGCTTCATCCAGCGTGGCATTTTGCATAATGTACTCTGCATATTAAATGAGCAGGGTGACATATAAAGCCTTGACGTATTCCTTTCCCAATTTTGAGCCATTTTGTTGTTCCATTTCCAGTTCTGCTGTTTCTTGACATGCATACAGGATTCTCAGAAAGCAGGTAAGGTAGTCTGGTATTCCCATCTCTCTAAGGATTTTCCAGTTTCTCGTGATCTGCACAGTCAAAGGTTTTAGCATGGTCCATGAAGTAGAAGTAGATGTCTTTCTGGAATTCCCTTGCTTTTCTTATGATCCAGTGGATGTTGGCAATTTGATCTCTGGTTTTTCTGTATTTTCTAAATCTAGCTTTTACATCTGGAAGTTCTCAGTTCGTGTACACCCGAAGCCTAGCTTGAGGGATTTTGAGCATTACCTTGCTAGCCTGAGAAGTGAATGCAATTGTGTGGTAGTTTAAGCATTCTTTGGCATTACCCTTCTTTGGGATTGGAATGAAAACTGACCTTTTCCATTCCTGTGGCCACTGCTGAGTTTTTCATATTTGCTGGCATATTGAGTATAGCACTTTCATAGCATCATCTTTTAGGATTTGAAATAGCTCTTCCAGAATTCTATCACCTCCACTAACTTTGCTAGTACTTCCTAAGACTCCCTTGACTTCACATTCCAGGATGTCTGGCTCTAAGTGAGTGACCACACCATATTGCTTGTTGAGGTCATTAAAACCTTTTTAGTATAGATCTTCTGTGTATTCCTAACACCTCTTCTTAATATCTCCTGCTTCTGTTAGGTCTGTGCCATTTCTGTCCTTTATTGTGCTCATCTTTGCATGAAATGTTCTCTTGAGATCTCCAATTTTCTTGAGTTATTGAGTAGTAGGATGAAGATTGAGACTAGATTTTGTTTTACCTCTGATATACTGTACTCTCCTGATCATGCTAACACCCTAGTAGTGTATGTTATGCATCATACTTAAAGGTCTCTTCTAGAGGATGAGCAATATGTTCTCACAGGAAAATTTTTATAACTGTCACATTATAGTAAATATTTTGAATCAGCCTACAGTTCCAAAGTGTGGCTCAACTGGTAAAGAATCCGCCTGCTATTCAGGAGACATGGGTTGGATCCCTGGGTTGGGAAAATCCCCTGGAGAAGGGAAAGGCTACCCACTCCAGTATTCTCTCCTGGAGATTTCCATGGACTGTTATCGTCCCTGGGGTCACAAAGAATCAGACACCACTGAGAGACTTTCACAGTTCCAAACTATTAAACAGCTTATAAAAAAAGTCTTCTAAATAAACACCACAGAAAACAAACAAACAAACAAACAAAAAAACTAGATGGTATTTTGTAATTAAAAAGAAAAGAAAAAGTACAGGAAAATTTGCCAAAACTTGGTTAAGTCTTCAGGGTTTCAAATTTTTCACAGAAAAACAAAGCAAAACAAAATTTGACTAGGGACAACATGGAGGCCAGGAACTTTCCATTAGAAATTCCTAAATTGTCTTTATGTACTTGTCAAAAGGGGTTATTTGCATTTTTAGACTTTTTCTTTAATCAGAAATCCCACACTATAAAAATTAGTCTATTCCTACATACCCACTCTCAGTTACTCTAGATAACCCTGAATTACTCATTTTGGAACATCATTGTTAATGTGGTATAAGGATTTCTCCTGTATAGTTAAGTGGTAAAGAAAACGGGATATGGTGTCACAAAGACTTCTATTTATATCATGTATATAGATGTTTGATCTTAAGTGAGTTCCATGTTATCAATTTCAATTTATTTGCCACTAAAAATATGGTTGATAATGCCTATATTTCATGGCTGTTTTATGGTTAAATAAAGTGCTTCAAAGGTATTGGTTTCTTCCAACCTCAGCATCTTAGACAAGGCCATTTTGTGTCAAATGAATGAAGCTCATTTAAACTAGTTTAGGCATAAAATGCAGAGAAGGCAATGGCACCTCACTCCAGTACTCTTGCCTGGAAAATCCCATGGATGGAGGAGCCTGGTAGGCTGCAGTCCATGGGGTTGCTGAGGGTTAGACACGACTGAGCAACTTCACTTTCACTTTTCACTTTCATGCATTGGAGAAGGAAATGGCAACCCACTCCAGTATTCTTGCCTGGAGAATCCCAGGGACATGGGAGCCTGGTGGGCTGCCGTCTATGGGGTCGCACAGAGTCAGACACGACTGAAGTGACTTAGCAGCAGGAATAAAATGAAAGTTGTTGAAAAGATATTCTGCAGATTCATTCCAAGTAAAAGATCATTAACTAGGTGTCAAGATGGGTGGTAAGAATAAACAGCAAGCTATCAAAAGCCCAAGAAGTTATTTTAAAAGTGTCTTTTCTCTACTGCCAAATGGGTACTTAACCTATTTCTCTACCTCATTTTTAAAAAAATCAAATGTAATTGACTTAAGATGCTTTGTTAGTTTCAGGTGTACAGAGAGTGTTATGTATTTTTTCAGATTACTTTACTTTTAGGTTATTACAAAATATTGAATACTGTTTCCTGTGCTACATAGTAAATCCCTATTGTTGACTCATTTTATATATGTGTGTATTTGTTCACCCCAATTTTACTAATTTATACACCCCTCCCTTTCCCATTTCATAACCATCAGTGTATTTTCTATATGTGTGAGTCTGTCTCTCTTCTATTAGTAGAATCATTTGTATTTTAATTCCACATATGAATGATTTTTTTGTTGAGTTGCTAAATCATGTCTGATTCTTTGTGATGCATGGACTGCCACACTCCAGGCTTCTCTGTCTTTCCTATGTCTCAGAGTTTGCTCAGATTCATGTCATGATGCTATCTAACCATCTTATCCTCTGCCACCCTTTTCTCTATTTTCCTTCACTCTTTCCCAGCATCAGGGTCTTTTCCAATTAGCCAGCTCTTTGTATAAGGTGGCTAGAGTACTGGAGCTTGAGCTTGACCATCAGTCCTTCCAGTGAATATTCAGGGTTGATTTCCCTTAGGATTGACTGGTTTGATCTTGCAGTCCACTGAATTTCAAGAGTCTTCTCAAAAATCACAATTCAAAGCATCAATTCTTTGGCTCTCAGCCTTCCTTATGGTCCAACTCTCACATCTGTAAATAACTACTGGAAAAAACCACAGCTTTGACTTTATGAACCTTTGTCAGCATAGTAATGTCTCATTTTTTATATGCTATCTAGTTTTGTAATGGCTTTCCTTCCAAGGAGAAAGTGTCTTTTGATTTCATGGCTGCAGTCACTGTCCACAGTGATATTGGCGTCCAAGGTGGGTGGGGGGGAATCTGTCACTGCTTCCAGTTTTAACCCTTATATTTACCACGAAGTGATGTGACCAGATGCTATGATCTTAAGTTTTTAGAATGTTGAGTTTCAAGCCAGCTTTTTCACTCTCCTGTTTCAACCCCATCAAGAAGCTCCTTAGTTATTCTTCACTTTCTGCCATTACAGTGGTATTGTCTGCCCATCAAAGGTTGTTGATATTTTTGCCCGCAGTTTTGACTCCAACTTGTGATTCATCCAACCTGCCTTTTAGCTTGATGCACTCTGCATATATTTTATATAAAAATGGTGACATTATACAACCTTCATGTACTCCTTTCACAATTTTGAACCAGTCAGTTGTTCCATGTCTGGTTCAAACTGTTGCTTCTTGACCCACATACAGGTTTCTCAGGTGACAGATAAGGTGATCTGGTACTCCCATCTCTTTAAGAATTTTTCATAGTCAAAGGCTTTAGTGTAATCAGTGAAGCAGAAGGAGATATTTTTTCTGGAATTCCCATGTTCTTTTTTTCATAATTCTTTTAGGTTATACGTTAGTTGTTTATTTGAGATTTTTCTTGTTACTTGAGGAAGGCCTGTATTGCTCTGAACTTGCCTTCTAGAGTTGCTTTTGCTGCACCCCCATAGGTTTTTTTTTTTTTTCAAGGCTGTGTTTTCGTTGTAATTTGTCTTGAGGTAATTTCCGTTTTATTTCATTGTTACCTCATTTGTTTTTTAACAGCATGTTGTTTAATCTCCATGTAATTGGTTTTTTCTCCCCCTTTTTTCTATGATTGATATCTAATTTGATACTAGCATGGTCAGAAAGGATGTTTGAATTAATTCTGTCCTCTTAAATTTGCTGAGACTTGTTTTGTGTCATAGTATGTCGTTTATACGAAAGAATGTTCCCTAAGTGCTTGAAAGCAACTTGTATTCTAGGGGGTTTTTGGGTGTAGTGTCCTGTAGATATCAGTTAGGTCCAAGTATTCCATTGCATCATTTAGGATCTCTGTGGCCTTACTGATTTTCTGTCTGGAAGCTCTGTCTATTGATGTCAGTGGAGTGTTAACATCTCCTACTATTAATGGCCCTAAATGTCTAGAGCACTGTTGTTCTTCTTGACATTGTTATTTCAAGTAGAGGCCAGCAGGCACTGAAAGGAGTGGATGCCTGCCTGCTTTCCTAAGAATTACCATATGGTTTCTTTTCAACAGAAATCTAAAACAGAAAGAGGAAAACGAAGCAGCAGATACTGGCTGGGTTTACCGCTGGTAACACGGACTATGTTGTTGTTATTGTTCAGTGGCTAAGTCAGATCTGACTCTGCGACCCTGTGGACTGCAGCCTGCCAGTCTCTGTTCTTCACTGTCCCAAAGAGTTTGCTCGAATTCATGTCCATTAAGTCCATTGATGCTATCCAACCATCTCATCCTCTGCTGCCCCCTTCTCCTTTTACCTTCAGTCTTTCTCAGCATCAGGATCTTTTCCAGTGAGTTGCCTCTGCACATCAGATAGCTAAAGTATTGGAGCTTCAGCATCAGTCCTTCCAATAAATATTCATGGTTGATTTCCTTTATGAGTGACTGGTTTGATCTCCTTGCATTCCTAGGGTCTCTCAAGAGTCTTCTCCAACACCACAATTTGAAAGCATCAATTCTTCAGCTATCAGCCTTCTTTATGGTCCAACTCTCACATCCATACATGGCTACTGGGAAAAACATAGCTTGGACTATACAGATCCTTTGTTGGCAAAGTGATGACCCTGCTTTTTAATACACTGTCTAGGTTTGTCATAGCTTTCCTTCCAAGGAGAAAGCATCTTTCAGTTTCATGGTTGCAGTCACTATCTACAATGATTTTGGAGCCCAAGAAAATAAAATCTGTCACTGCTTGCACTTTTTCCCCTTCTATTTGCCATGAAGTGATAGGATCAGTAGGTAAAAGCTCTGAATCATTATCTGGAACTTCCAAAAAATGTTCTCTACTTTTTATCTGAAAAATGTTAACAAATGCTGAGGGTAAGCTTCTAAGAAAGCCTCCTAAAACCTTATTTCTTCCATCTCTTCTTCCTCCTAGACCACCCAACAGATGTGTTATGTCTAATAGTTGATTTGTGAGTTGAATGATGCTAAAGCTGAAACTCCAGTACTTTGTCCACCTCATGCAAAGAGTTGACTCATAGGAAAAGGCTCTGATGCTGGGAGGGATTGGGGGCAGGAGGAAAAGGGGATGACAGAGGATGAGATGGCTGGATGGCATCACCAACTTGATGCAGGTGAGTTTGAGTGAACTCTGGGAGTTGGTGATGGACAGGGAGGCCTGGTGTGCTGCAGTTCATGGGGTCGCAAAGAGTTGGACATGACTGAGTGACTGAACTGAACTGAACTGAAGATAAGTAATCATACTAAGGTGACCATTACAGTTGTAATTAACTAAAGAATTTTCTCTTATTTTCTGGAGACAAGAATATGTTGATTAAGAATTAGCTTCAGAAATAGTAACCTCATCTACCATTACCTTCTTGTCATGGAGTATTTGGTAAACTAATTGGTGATACTGCAAAGCAGATTTGATAAATTTTCAATTCTTGATGCATTTCCTTCCTTCCATCCCTCCTGCTTTATAGCCTTCTTCCTTCCCTGATATTAACATGTTGTTCTTCTCTTTTTGAAATTAGAAGCACAATGAAAGCCACTTATCCATTTACTTGTGATGTTGTGCTTGAACTGAGCTTACACAGTCTCTGAGTAAGAATTCTGACAAGATATTTTATTTCATTGGGTCTCAGGTTTTGGGGGCTTCTCAGGGACTTCCCTAATGGCTCAGACAGTAAAGAACCCACCTGCAATGAAGGAGACCTGGGTTTTATCCCTTGTTTGGGAAGATCCCCATTGACAGAGGAGCCTGGCTGGTTACAGTTCATGGGGCCGCAGAGTCAGACACGACTGAGCCACTAGGTGGCACTAGGGTAAAGAACCCGCCTTCCAGTGCAGAAGACATAAGAGACACAGGTTTGATCCCTGTGTCAGGAAGATCCCCGGGAGAAGGAAATGGCAATCCGCTTCAGTATTCTTGCCTGGAGAATCCCATGGACAGAGGAGCCTGGAAGGCTACAGTTCATAGGGTCACACAGAGTTGGACACAACTGAAGTGACTTAGCACACATGCACACACTATTAATGTATTACTGTTAAATTTTCTCTTTATGTCTGTTCAGTTCAGTTCAGTCACTCAGTCATGTTGACTCTTTGCGACACCATGAACCACAGCACGCCTGGCCTCCCTGTCCATCACCAAATCCTGGAGTTCACCCAAAACCATGTCCACTGAGTTAGTATGTGTTTATATGTTTAGGTTCTCTTATATTTGGTGCATATATATTAATAAATATAATGTCCTTTTCTTGTATTCATCCCTTCATTATATAGCATCCTTCTTTATATTTCTTTACAGATTTAAATATCTATTTTGTCTGATATAAGTATTGGTACTCCTGTTTTGTCATTTCCATTTGCGTGAAATATTTTTTCATTCACTCACTTTCAATCTGTGTGTGTCTTTTGCCCAATGTAAGGCTCTTGTAGGCGGCATATTATAGGATCTTGTTTTTGTTTTTTATCTAATCTGCTGCTCTGTCTCTTTAGATGAGAACATTTAGTTCTTTGAACTGTAATTATTGATAAGTATGTATTTATTGCTGTTTTCAGTCGATTTTCTAGTTCTTTGTTTCTTCTTTTTCCTTTTGGACTTTGATAGTTTTCTTTGTATTAGGCTTGAGTTCCTTTCTGTTTGGATTTTGTGAGTCTATTGTGTCTTTGATTTCTGGTTACCCTCGTTTTCAAGTATATTAACCCATAACTATATCTACTCACTCTAGACTAATAGTTTTATAAATTCAAATACACTGTAAAAGATCTACATTTTACATTCTCCTCCACAGCATTTTGGGGTTTTGATGTCCTGTTTTCTATCTTTGCTTATCCTTTCCCTGTTAATTGTAGTTATAACTGCTTTTACAAAAATGTTTTGACTATTTTTAATCTTTATACTAGCTTATTTAAATGATCTTCAATCCTTTTATATATGTGGCTCTCCTATTGTGTTTTCGCCTTTCCTATAGATTCATGCTGCGTTTCTATTTAGAGAAGACCATTCAATATTTCTTTTAGGTTAGCTTTAGTATTGCTGTATTCTTTTAATTTTTGTTTATCTGAGAAATTATTAGCTTCTCCTATTCTAAATAATAATCGTGCCGGGTATAGAGTATCCTAGGTTGAAATGTTTTCCTTGTCACGTTTTTAAATATATCATGCTACTTCTTGTGACCTGAAAAGTTTCTGTAGAAAACTCAGCTGATAGACTTGTGAGGGTTCCCTTAAAACTAACTCTTTGTTTTCTCTTCCTGCCTTTAGAATCCTCTCTTTGTCCTTACCTTTTGTGATTTTAATTATAGCTTGGCATGGATCTGAGTGGGTTCATCTTGTTTGGACTCTCTGTGCTTCCTGTACCTGGATACCTATTTCCTTCTTTAGGTTTGGGAATTTTATACCCATAATTCTTTGAAGATTTTTTCAATCCCATTTTTTCTTTCTTCTCCTTCTGGAACCTCTATTATACAGAGACAGGCATAGTTTATATTATTTATCCCATAGATCTCATATGTTGTTTTGGTTTTTACTTTTGTCTTTCTGTCTGCTGTTTTAATTGGGTAACTTCCATTATTCTGTCTTCCAGATCATTTGTTCATTCTTCTACATTATTTAATTTGCTATTCATTGCTTTTAGCTCTGTATTTATCTCAGCAATTAAGTTAGCTAATTTTGATTGATTCCTCTTTATAGTTTCTGCTGCTGCTGCTAAGTCACTTAAGTTGTGTCTGACTCTGTGTGACTCCATAGATGGCAGCCCACCAGGCTCCCCTGTCCCTGGGATCCTCCAGCCAAGATCACTGGAGTAGGTTGCCATTTCCTTCTCCAATGCATGAAAGTGAAAAGTGAAAGTGAAGTCGCTCAGTCATGTCTGACTTAGCAACCCCATGGACTGCAGCATATCAGGCTCCTCTTTCCATGGGATTTTCCAGGCAAGAGTACTGGAGTGGGTTTACATTGGCTATTTCTACCTGTTTGTTCAAGGGGTACGCATTTCTGTCCATAAATTTACTTAATCCCTGTAGCATTTTTATTGCCTCCTTTTTGAACTCAGCATCTAGTAAGCTGGAGAGGTCTATTTAATTGTTTGCTCTTTCAGGGGATTTCTTTTTTCCTTTAATTAGGAGTTGTTCCTCTGCTTTTCCATTTTAAATTTCTATGTCTCTATGAATTTAGGAGAAACAATTATCTGCTGTGGTCTTAAAGGGCAGTTTTGATGTGTGAGTATCACTGTGTAGACTGCGAGAGGCCAGTATTTTTGCTGTGAGGGCTGTTTTTGGTATGGAAGCCTGCTGTGTCTTTCTTTAGAATGTGCTGGCCATTATCCCCTTGATAAGGGGGTGTGCTTGATGTTGCAGTGACTAGTTCAGTTCAGTTCAGTTCAGTTCAGTCGCTCAGTCGTGTCCGACTCTTTGCGACCCCATGAATCGCAGCACACCAGGCCTCCCTGTCCATCACCACCTCCTGGAGCTCACCCAGACTCACATCCATCGAGTCCATGATACCATCCAGCCATCTCATCCTCGGTCATCCCCTTCTCCTCCTGCCCCCAATCCCTCCCAGCATCAGAGTCTTTTCCAATGAGTCAACTCTTCTCATGAGGTGGCCAGAGTACTGGAGCTTCAGCTTTAGCATCATTCCTTCCAAAGAAATTTCAGGGCTGATCTCCTTCAGAATGGACTGGTTGGATCTCCTTGCAGTCCAAGGGACTCTCAAGAGTCTTCTCCAACACCACAGTTCAAACACATCAATTCCTCGGTGCTCAGCCTTCTTCGCAGTCCAACTCTCACATCCATACATGACCACAGGAAAAACCATAGCCTTGACAAGACGGACCTTGGTTGGCAAAGCAATGTCTCTGCTTTGGAATATACTATCTAGGTTGGTCATAACTTTTCTTCCAAGGAGTAAGTGTCTTTTAATTTCATTGCTGCAGTCACCATCTGCAGTGATTTTGGAGCCCAAAAAAATAAAGTCTGACACTGTGTCTACTGTTTCCCCATCTATTTGCCATGAAGTGATGGGACCAGATGCCATGATCTTCGTTTTCTGAATGTTGAGCTTTAAGCCAACTTTTTCACTCTCCTCTACAGTCAGAACTGGACATAGAACAAAAGACTGGCTCCAAATAGGAAAAGGAGTACGTCAAGGCTGTATATTGTCACCCTGCTTATTTAACTTATATGCAGAGTACATCATGAGAAACGCTGAACTGGAAGAAACACAAGCTAGAATCAAGGTTGCTGGGAGAAATATCAATCACCTCAGTTATGCAGATGACACCACCCTTATGGCAGAAAGTAAAGAGGAGCTAAAAAGCCTTTTGATGAAAGTAGTGACTAGAGACTGCACCAAATGTTGGATAGGGTTTCTCCTTTGCTCTGTGACTGCCACAGCCCTTTTGGGAACAGAGTTTCCTCCTCAGTTGTTGAAGTAGAAGCCCTGAAGGTCCAGTTCAGTAAGTCTCCTTTGTCCTTAAGCGTGTTCTCTATCCTCAAAAAAGTGAGCACTGAAGCAGATGAGGCCTATCACAGTGAACCTGGGTGCTGCCCATGCAGGCATCCTCTGTTCTGTTCAAATTACTGCTTTCATCCTGGGTCCAAGAGAGTGTGAGGTTTGTGTATACCTTTTAAGAGTTCAGTTTCTATTCTCCCGAATAATTAAACCCCACTGGCTTTGAAAGCCAGATGCTCTGGGAGCTCCTTTTCTTGGTGCAGGGCTCCTAGGCTGGGGAGCCCAATGTAGGGCTCAGTCCTGTGAGAGAGAACCTCTGCAATATAATTATTCTCCAGTTTCTGGGTGTACAGCTCAGGACTTGATTGTATCGTGGTCCACTACTCCTACTCATCTCTTTGTAGTCCCTTCTTTGTGTCTTTAGTTGTCGAAGATCTTTTCTGGTAGATTCTGGTCTTTTTCATTGATGGTTGTTCCGCAAATGGTTGTGATTTTGGTGCGCTTGTGAGAGGAGGTGAGCTCAGGGTCTTTCTACTCCACTATCTTTAATGATCTCCAGTTTTTACATTATTAAATTGTAGAATTCAGTGACACAATTAAGTGTCTGGTTCACAGTAATACCAACAGCTAAGAATGATTGAACATCTGCTCTGTGATAGGTGTGTTCTAATTGTTTTTCTTGGCTGACACTCTTAATACAGTGACCCTATGTTACCTGATTTATACACGGGGAAAATAAAGCAGAAGTGTCAGCTCAGTTTCACATATCCAAAAAATAATTGGGCCAGTATTCAAACTCAGTCAATGTGGTTCCCTAAAACTAGGGCTCTTAATTGTGCCCTTAATCAGTAAATAGCAGAGCCTCAGTAATACCAGCGGGTCTCCTGATTTGTTCTATGTTGAATCATATCATGCAATGCATACCTTCAATGATCTTTCAGAAGTAATTATGTAACTTAGTTCTATAACATAGATTGTTAATCTACAGCTGTCCCTAGTAAAGTGTGCACCAGAATCATCTTTGCTGTTTTTTTAAACACAAATGCCTATACCCACTGAGTCTTGTGACATTCTAAGAGTGAAGCAAAAAAAAAAAAAAAAAAAAGAGTAATTTTGGTTAGCTTTACAGTTGATTTCCTACTCAAGAACCAATAAATCCATTTGGGGGAACTTGTTCAGGACAGAAGGGCTCGCTTTCTACATGAGACTCAACATTAGTGCCTACAAATCAAAATGTCCTAGGTTAGGGTCAGGAAATTCAGCAAATTTCCCAGAATAATGTTTTGCACAACAAAAGTTGACACTCATTAACCTAGGGTTAAAACTTGAGTGATCAGCCAAGTTTCTCTTCCTGTGAAGCAACAGGAAAATCACAGACAGAAGTGGCAGTGATGTCTCCCACTACCCACCATGACATGGAGCTCCCTGGCCTTCATCTCACCCACAGAGCAGTCAGTCACTCTGGTGCTCTGGTATCTTCCTTGTTAGTTATGCTGCCGTGCCACCATCAATTGTTATGCATTTGGATTGTCTTTGGGCAAGTCAGCCCCCTCAGTGTTTCCTCAATCAACTCACAGTCAGAAAACTCATGTTAAAGAAGCTTCTAAGTCAGCCACAAGGTTGGCAATTTTAATTTGATGTGATTTATAAATTGCTGCTGTTATTGATTCTGTTGTTGCTGGTGAACCCTGCTGCTACACGAGGCAGCTGCCTTCTGTAGTTAAGGTGTGCCTGCATCCACTAATGGTTGTCTTGGTCACAGATACAATTTTGTAACAGATGTCATTTACCTAGACCGACACTGCATATGGAAATTCCTGCTGTTTGCCTTTAGCACACCAGTGAGAG
The DNA here is from genome assembly GCF_016772045.2 of Ovis aries. NCBI lineage: Eukaryota > Metazoa > Chordata > Mammalia > Artiodactyla > Bovidae > Ovis > Ovis aries. The sequence goes on along the minus strand of NC_056068.1, from coordinate 66,620,612 downwards.
GAAGCCGTCTCCTTGCTGCACGCCAAGTTGTATCACTGTCAGCTAACAATTCAGAACGCAAGAGCTACTCTTTAAAAAAATCCCACTGGGATACTTTTCTCAGTATGGCAAAAAAATAACCATTTTTTGCATCCCATTTCTTGTGAAGTAGGCAAAGAAACTTGGTATAATAACAAAAAGTGGAAGAATGATCAAACGTAAATAGTTATACATCTGAAGTCCACATCCTGCGTGGTCGTTTTGTAAGAAGCACTGTGGTGAAGGCTACTTCATTTCTTTTGACAATAACTCACTTTATTTTCAACTCTTTTTTTTTTCCTTAGTTCAAGAACACCAAAAATTTTAAGATATACCAATCATTTTTTAGTAGCTTTTCAGGAACAAAATTTTTAAATGGAAAAAATGTATATTTACATTCAGTTTTTTACATTTTAGTTCTGGTGGTGCTGGGTCTCCTTTGCTGTGTGCCAGCTTTCTCTAGTTGCATCATGTGGGATTCTCATTACAGTGTCTTCTTGTTGCAGAACACGGGCTCTGGGCTCATGGGCTCAGTAGTCGTGGTACACGGCATGTAGAATCTTCCCAGGAAAATTGAACCCATGTCCTGCAGAGTCTCAAACACTGGACTAACAGGGAAGTCCTCCGTTCAACTGATTATAAAATACAACACAGACTAAGAAATATTAAAATGTTAAAAAGTACCTTGGAGCAAGCAAATGTAGTACATTTATTATGAGATTCTTTAGGCCTTTAAAAAAACTTTGCCCTCAGTGGCCAAGAATCAATTTATAATTGTGTTACAAGGCCTGAGGATAACACTTCCAATCACAAATTAAATTTGATCAGCCTGGGCTCCAATTTGACTTGCTGTGTGTAATGTATTCTATTATATTTTTTTCTCTTTAAAGAAAAAAAAAATAGCTTGTGAGAAAATAGGTCTGCTTATTACTGTCATTAATAGCTAACACTTGCTATATGACCGGTACTCTCTGAATGTGATCTCATTAAATACACACAAAAACCCCAGGGACTAGATACTATCATTATCCTCTGGAGTAATAATTAATGCTATTCACAAACGTTTCTTGCGATCCACCTCCTGGGCAATTGATATGATTCCATGCCCCCAAGTTTCCTCCTCCCTTTGATATTAGGCTTGTCTATTGACCTGAATCCTGAGTGACTATAAGTAGCAGAGCACCCTGTCTACCCACCTTGGACAGGAGAGAGATAAAAACTTTTATTAGAACACCAAGATATAGGGGTTGTTTGTTACTGGCACATAACCTATAAAATCCTCACAGATTTATCCTCATTTTTTAAATTAAGAATCTAGAATCCTTTCCTCACTGTCATTACAAGCTATATTCTTCATTCCTACCCCTGTAAATACAGTTCTTTACTGCTCTATTTATACAATTTGTTTCAATTCCTGCTTGCCTCTTTAATTTTGTGGCATAATTTTCTCAGCTCTTCTGAACACCTCTTTTGCAATTCTCTGAAGTCTTTGATGTTTGATGGAAATTATCACCCTAGAGCAGGGATGAGGTAGAAGGGTATTTAAAGTTTGGAAAAAACTGTATTCTGCCACCCATCTACTGAAAGGTAAATGGCAGTGACCAGTGTGTGGAGTAGTCTTCAACGAGAAATAAACATCTTCATTTTATTAATACTCCCTAAACTGGGAAGTAGGCTCATGGCTCTTCAAATATCATGACCAATTTTTATTGTGTATTAAGTTTTTAACTGTGAGGAACTTCTTTAAATGTTATTATAGGGCTCTTTAGCTAACAATTCTGACATGATAGTCATTGAGGGTCAAAACAGAATTAAGCAAAGTGACCCTAGTCTTTGCTTAGATTTAAAAATCTAAACTATGCCATTTTCTTGCTTCTCAATGTAAGGAAATTTAATAATCATATTGTCCTACCTTTTTGCATATAATGTGAGGACTATCCTGGAACATACCTTTTGAGGTCATTAGAAATATTAAATAAATACATTAAAAATTTTGTACAGAAAGTTATTATCACTAATTCCCAAATGAGAAAGACTGCAGAAGCTCCTCAGATCAATAGAGCATTGTCTTTGCTTTCAGGATACTCACAGGGGAGGAAGGGAAACATACAGATAATTGCAATCCAGTGTGCTGATTCTTAGTATGACAAGAGGTAGACAGGTATGTGAGCATGGAGGAAGAATTTAATCTTGGCTGAGGGAACCAGAGGAACCAAGGTTTAAGCAGAAATCTGAAAACTAAGCCTTAACAGGTAGACAAGGAAATTCTGGCAAAAAAGAGCAGCAAAAGTATGGAGTTCTGAGAGCATTGGCTTGAAGTATAAGGAGAACAGGTCACGAGCAGAATCTGGAAAATTAACCAACAATAATTTAACATGTGTATGTAGGGGGGCAGCAGGCTCTAGCTGTTTCTGTCTTGTGCTCTAAATCTTTTTGCAAGAATGTGAGGTATAAAAACTGATGCCTTTAGACAGCAGTGCTTAGCCCTTAGCACCTCTGTAGGAGTTGACAGCCAGCTGAGAGTCAGGACAAGAGATGCCTAAAGGTAAGTCGTCCTGGTGAAGGAGGAACAAAGACACAGAGGAGGAGCACCACTGGAATAAGGATGGTACCAGAGGTTAAGTGAGGGCTTCTCTACTTTTTAATCATTGCTTCTAACACCTACACTTATTTTGCAATGTCTCTGCACCATGGGTACAAATAACAAGGATTTCTGTTTACATTTAATACTATGACATCTCATCTTCGGTAATAATGTCAGTGAATTCAAAACGTATGTATGCACTAGTTATAATTTTCTAACACACATTAAGATAAATATGAAACTAAAATCACTCCATTGCCACTAAAAATTATGTCATTTATCCCACCTGTTACATGTAACACATTTTGTTTATTTTTTTTATCTTTTAAATTTTTATTTTTACTTTACTTTACAATACTGTATTGGTTTTGGCATACATTGACATGAATCCACCACGGGTGTACATGAGCTCCCAAACATAAACCCCCCTCCCACCCCTCACCCTACACCATCCCTCCGGATCATCCCCGTGCACCAGCCCCAAGCATCCTGCATCCTGCATCGGCATCCTTAACCAATCATAAGAGAAGATCCTGGCTTGAAGAGAATGACGTCTGTACCTGCCTGGCTATTTTTAGTCATAATGTTTTTCAGAACCAGTAGATTTCTGAAAAGGAGTTAAGCATACTGAGGGAGCAATAAAAAAGAGAGAGAGAAAGAATTAAAAGGCAAGAGAATAAAAGAGAAAACCCAGCAGATCCCTACACACGTTAAGGTACTATGGTATAGAGGTTCAGACAGCAAAATCTATCAGGGTTCAGACTGTCTCTGCTACTTGCTAACTACATGATTTGAGCAAAATTCCTCACATCCTTGGTTTCTCAGTTTTCCCATCTTTAAAACAAAGTTCATCATATACCAAAAAGGGTTTTGTGAGGAGTAAAATTTGAAGATAGAAGGGTGTAAGAAGTGATGCTGAATAAGTGCAAAATGTTAGGTAACATTATTCTTATTAGATATACCAGTACCATAATGCATTCTCAGGGCTTTTTGAAACCTTGCAAGGGATTTTTTTAAACTGCTCAATGGACTCAATAAAAGAAATCAAATCTACAGTTTTGATCTGTATATGAACATACCACAAACACAATGCAGTAGGGCTCAGGTAATAGTCTTGCATTCAGGATGGTGAAAGGACAACTTCTGGTCTCCCTTGAGATCCTCTTCTTCCAGAAAACAATCCTCTGCCATGTCCCACACCAGGATGGACAATGGTCCTCTTCGATACTTATCTCAAGATACACGTGCTTGGGTTTGTTGCTTCCTTATTTCAGACTGTATTCTATTTGCAGAAAAGAAAATTGAATCTTTACTCTTGTCCCAACTCAAAGTTAACTTTAAGTGCTACTTGAATTAGTTTCTTTCAGATCTGAGGTATTCTGTCTCCTTCACTTTGTGCTTTAAGAATGATGATGCTTAATTTCTTCTTTGCCTCAGGCTCCTCTTCTCCACCTCAATCAACATTCTTTCATATGTGTCAGATTTTAATCCACACCATTTCTTGTGCCACATTCATTTCACTTTGGGGGGCTCAACCCCCTATTCAAATAAAGGATATGACTACTGCCCAAAAGCAAGGAAGCCATTACAATGCCTGAGTCATATATCTCAACATCCTCTACAGCTGCTGCTGATGGCATTTCTTTTCATCCTGATCATTTCTTATGAGAATTCTCTTTCCCTAAGCTTTGCTTCCTTTTCTCATATGAAATATGGCTAAACATGAAGAGAGATTCTTGTCCATGGTTTGTGACAGCTCATCACTTATGATGACCATGAACGTATTCACAAGGCAAACAAATAATATCTTAGAGAACAGAGTTTCAGGGGGTATTTCTTCCCCTGGGTACCCCATAGACTGCTGTGCACCTTGAAGTTGGAGTATGATCCTTTATAGATTCAAGGCCAGAATTCTTTAAATTCTGTAATGAAATTCTGTTACTAAGTGATTGGGGAGTGTGGAGAATGTTAAAGAAACCAGTTCTATTCAAAGCTAAGGGGGAACAACTTGCCGGTCAATATAGATCATTTCTAGAATTGTAAAAGCAACCTTGCTGAACTTGGAGAAATTATAAAGAAAAAACAGTCAAGAGTTCATATTCCAGGAATTATAAAACTGCTAATTATCCACTTCAAGCCTCTTGCTACATTTTGCCTTGGGTCATCTATCAGGCTGATTTTTGGCTTTAGCTCCTATATTTTCTGCTTTTGATTGACAAATAAGATAATATGTCTCCAAGTCAGAGAAGTATTTTCCCCAAATTCAGTAAGAATAAATTATTGATTAAAGGAAAAATAAATTTACAAATCACTTCTTAAGATATGGGAAAGTTTGATCATATCTTTACAAAATGAGAGTTTCTCTACTGTCATTTTTGGTTAACTCATGGAGAAACCCCGTATGATACTTCTAACAGTCTGACACATCCTTCTCAGTTTTTTCAACCACGCTTCTGTTACTTTCTAGGGCCCATATCAAAACAGCTCCATTTCTGTTTCTGCTCTTCATCTATCCTCCCTTCACTCTGCAGCAGATGCAGTGACTGACAATTGTGATGAGGTTTTTACCGCCCAGAAAATGTCTCTGCACCATTGTTTTTGATAGCTTTCATAACTGAGTCCATCTGCTCTTCCCCCCGCCCCTTTCCTGTCGTGTAACATTTCTGAAATACAGTGCGGGAAAGAAATGCCATCCTGCACCGCTGCCTTGTGTTGTGCCGTGCATTCATTTCCAAGCGGCTTCATTCTGCAGCATTCATTTCTCCAGGAAAATGGCAAAGTGTTGATGCCTTGAGGGCCTGACTTGGCTTTTTATTTCCTTAATCATAAGTAATTAGAGAACCTGCCACATGTTGTTTTGGATAGTGTTTAAGTTCAGAAATGCTGTGAAAGGGTGATATATACAGCCGGATTAAAGATATCCAAAGGCAAATTAGTATCTTCCAAAGCTCAAATGGGTTGATTTGTTACTTCAGCCCACTCAACAACACCTGGCTCTGCATAAAATTGAAGACTCAGCCTAAGAGAAAAGTATGTAATGGGGCACCAAAAAGAAATCATGGCTCAATCTCATTCTCCACTGTATAATTAACCTTCTAGATGGGAAGATGGCTACGTGCAGGATGAGGTGTGACATTAAGGCCTCTCCCAGTCTCTTCCTCCCTCTGCCACAGCAACCAAAGTGCTCTGTAGGAATTATTCCTTCAGGTCTTAAAGCTGTCTTAATTGCTACAACTCTACTTTTAAATTGTCAGTATCTCCCTTAGATGATACTTCTTCAGGGGTTAGTTGCATTTAACTGTCTAAACACATCTGCTAGCCAGGAGGGGAACTGGGCTGAAAAGTAGGCTTAAATAGGTTTCTGGGTTGAGTAAGCAGGAGCAGCAAGAGAAAGGACAAGAGAGTTGAAAAGTTAGTAGTCACCAAAACCCAAGGTCGACTCTCAGGATATCAGTGACAGATGGAAATTAAAGATGATCTAATAGGGTTTCCCTGGTGGTCAAATGGCTAATAATCCACCTGGCAATGCAGGGTGAAAGTGAAAGTGAAGCCGCTCAGTCGTGTCTGACTCTTTGCGACACCATGGACTGTAGCCTCCCAGGCTCTGAGGAGCCTCTCAGTCCATGGAATTTTCCAGGCAAGAGTACTGGAGTGGGTTGCCATTTCACCTGTTCTATCCCTGGTCCAAGAAGATTCCACATGCCATGGGGCAAGTAAGCCCCTGCACCATAACTACTGAGCCTGCAAGCCGCAAACAGAGAGTAGTCCCCACTCATCATAACCAGAGAAAGCCTGCACGCAACCACAAAGAGCCAGTGCAGCCAAAGATATTTAAAATTAATAAATAATGAATGAAAAGTGATCTGATAACCACTTGTGTTCTTTATGCATGCCGCAGGGGAATACCTAGCTTACAGTTTTTCCAATGGCAATTAATTATAGTGAACCTGTGTGTGTGTGAAAGTTGTTCAGTCGTGTCTGACTCTTTGCAACCCCATGGACTATACAGTCCATGGAACTCTCTAGGCCAGAATACTGGAGTGGGTAGCCCTTCCCTTCTCCAGGGAATCTTCCCAACCCAGGGATCGAACCTGGTCTCCCGCATTGCAGGTGGATTCTTTACCCGCTGAGCCACAAGGGAAGCCATTGTGAACCTACTGAGACTTTTTTCCAACCCAATAGTAATCACTGTTCAGTGTGCCTGATAAGCACTGTAAGATGTCCATGGCATGAAGAATACTTCCACTATGCTTTGAATTAAGCACCAGCACACTCTAGAAGTTCTAGTAACAGTCCCATCTGAGCAACATGATTAGATGGAGGAGAAATAGAACAAGGAGGTAGTTGGGGCTCAGGACATACAGTCCCAACTAGGGCACCTTGACATACTGTTTTAAACTGAAGGAATTTGGGGAAACGGTAGAAGCAGAAAGGTCTCTTTGATCTTCTCTGCCCCCTTCCCCTTATTCCCTGAAACAGATCATAAAATCCTCATGTCAGAGGGCCCCTCCCTATACCCAGAGAAAAGGATCAGAGACATAAAAGAAAAATCCTAACTAATAGGTCTTGGTGAGTTTCCCCCATTTACTACAGTTACCTCATACACTTTAACTGTCATACTCTTCCATGACTATCAGCTAACCAAGCACAAAAATAACGGTCTGTTTCTTGGGTCTTCATTTCCTTATGAAGCCTCCCACATCACATAAAACTTATTTAAGTAAGCATGGATGCTTTTTTCCCCATAGTTTGTCTTTTTCAGTTAAATATTCACACCCAGCCATGGACCCTAACAGGATCAAGGAAGAGCCTTTTTCTTCCCTCCAAGGCTGAAGCAAAAGCCATCAGACTCAGAGATATTCCCAATTGTATCAGCTTCTCTCATACATTTCTGACCAAAACCAGGATGGGATCTACAGTTTCATTTCCAGGGAGTATAGAAGCTGCTAGCTCATGGATTATCTCTCAGTTGTTGTGTCACTAAGTCCTGTCCCAACTCTCTGTGACCCCACATATTGCAGCACATCAGACCCCTCTGTCCTTCACCGTCTCTTGGAGTTTGCTCAGACTCATGTCCATTGAGTCAATGATGCTATCTAACCATCTCATTGTCTGCCACCCCTCTTCCTCCTGCCCTCAGTCTTTCCAGCATCAGAATCTTTCCCAATGAATCGGCTCTTCACATCAGGTGGAGAAAGTATTGGAGCTTCAGCTTCATCAGTCCTTTCAATGAATATTCCAGGTTAAATTCCTTTAGGATTGACTGGTTTGATCTCCTTGCACCCCAAGGATCTCTCAAGACTCCTCCAGCACCACAATTCTAAAGCATCAATTCTTCAGTACCCAGCCTTCTTTTTGGTCCAATTTTCAAATACATACATACATGACTACTAGAAAAACCATAGCTTTGACTATATGGACCTTTGCTGGCAAAGTGATGTCTCTGCTTTTTAATACTCTGTCTAGATTTGCCATAACTTTCCTCTTGGACTAGGGAGCAAAAAGTCAAGCAGTGGATTATTATATGATGTTATACAAAGCATTCATGAACTTCAATCTTCAGTTTCTTGAGTTGTGAAAAGTGGGAGACAGACTTAACAAAAGACTTTCGGCCCTGTCTGTGGAGCCATTTAGTTTTTGTGAAGTCACCTCAAGGGTCACTGCAGAGATGTGGGGAGACAGCAGGCGGGTGAGGCTCCAGTCACAGCTTGTCTCTTCCCCTGCTCTGCTGCCCTTGACAGTGAAAGGGCCTCTTCAGATTTTGGAACAACCTTCCCCAAGGGCAGCTTTCATTATCAATATCCTTCTCAAAAGGGATACACACTGTCCTGAAAATGAAGTCAGACTTCAGGTCTGTAATGCTGCAACCCAATTTGTGTCCCAGAATTTCTCATATTTTAAGCCAGTGACTTTGCTCATCTGTCCTTATGCCATGAATGACTTATCTGACAATTTCTGCCTTTGAAAATTTTCCCCGTCCTTCAAACTCCCATGAAATATTTGTTCCCATGAAACCTTCTTTTTCTGTTTTTCCAGGTGTCCCCCATTCTCTTCCCCCTTGCCATTCTGCCCATTATATGGTTCCTTCACATTTATAAATGTGTAGCACTGTGGGATGTATGTGTAAGAGGAGAGAGATTCCTCTAGCAAACTGAAACATTTCTGAGATAAACACTATCTTATTCGTGTTTATGTTTACACACCCACGGATGCTGAGTAAATGTATGCTGAACAGAAAAGCAGTTTTAATAAAAAAATCCTCCAGCTCAAATATGCGTGAAAATCACCTGGATTGAATTATCTAAAGGTTCTTTCTGGTTCCCAAGCTGTGGAGTCCATATGAAATGCTAACTCCATATGAACCTGTATATTCATGCAGATGTGCCTGGAGTGAGAAATCCAGAGGCAGTGTTCTCGTAGGGCTGCCTAACGTGGCACTGTTGGAAATGCTTTTTGGTGATGGCCTTTGGGTAAAATAAGTAACAGAAATTGAATTCTTGTCTTTGAAATTGTCCTGGGGGTTTGTATAGCTAGAAGGGCATTACAGATTGCTATGGACCTCATCTTCTCACCCAAAGTGTCAGACTCTGCAGTATCGATGCCCACAAATATTCCCTACAGTCCCCAAGGGATACTGCACATGAGATCAGGATAAACCTATGCCATCTGGGTATTACGCTGTCCTGCCAGCCTCCACTGGAGATTCGCTGTACCCACCAGGCATTTTAGTGTTCTTTTAGTAGCAGTTGTTTTCTGCCAGGGTTCTGTTGAGTCAGCTACCCTAATTGCCTAGAAAAGCAATGCTCTGCCTGGGGTGGTGACTCCTGGTGCTTCCCAGGGTGCTTTCAGTTCTCACAAAGTCCTTTATGAGACTGATTTGTTTAATTTCTGACTGTTCTTCTTTGCAGGTGCTGAGCAATAATTCCTGGGTCCTGGTAAGGAGGACAAGGTATTTACTTCCCCCCTCCTACTGTCCTCTGTATTGCATATATACATATATACACACACATATATGTGCATATATATTGTGTACATATACATGTATACATATATACATACATATATGTACATATATTGGAGAAGGCAGTGGCACTCCACTCCAGTACTCTTGCCTGAAGAATCCCATGGGTGGAGGAGCCTGGTGGGCTACAGTCCATGGGGTTGCTAAGAGTAAGACACAACTGAGCGACTTCACTTTTCCGTCTCACTTTCATGCATTGGAGAAGGAAATGGCAACCCACTCCAGTGTTCTTGCCTGGAGAATCCCAGGGATGGAGGAGCCTGGTGGGCTGCTGTCTATGGGGTCGCACAGAGTCGGACACGACTGAAGCGACTTAGCAGCAGCAGCATGTACATATATACATATATACATATATACACATATATATATATATTATATATGCATGTATATAGGGCTTCCTTAGTGGTTCAGATGGTAAAGAATCTGCCTACAATATAAGAGACCCAGGTTCGATCCCTGAGTAGGGAAGATCCCCTGGAGAAAGGAATGTCTATCCACTCCAGTATTCTTGCCTGGAGAATCCCATGGACAGAAAAGCCTGGCAGGCTATATAGTCCATGGGTTCGCAAAGAGTCAGACACAACTGAGTGACTAACACTTTCACTTTTTTATATGCATACACACACATATTATTTATATATATTTATTTGTTTTATATTTTTATTGGTGAGAAAAAGCAAACAACTGCAAAATAACCACAACAAAGCCAGAATAAAAAAACCCAAAAAATCCATGCTTCTCTGTGCTAATAGATATGCAGATATCCCAAAAGATCAACAGTTATCAGGAAACCCAAATTCTGAATTCCACATTTGACTCAGCAGATTCCTATCTACAGAATCTACCTCGGTCACCAAATAACTCTTCATTTTACAGATATCTTCAAGCTTCATTGTTAGTGTTTTTGTTTAACTGTCATCTGTGAGCACTCCATTTTGTTCTATACATCTTACATTTAACACCCAAACTAACTCTGTAAGGTTGAGGGGTTTTTTAATGATTAATTGTATTATTTATTTATTTTTGATATAGGCCATGTTTTTTAAAAACCCTGTTGAATTTGTTGAAATATTGCTTCTGTTTTATGTTTTGTTTGGTTTTGGTTTTTGCCACAAAGCATGTGGGATCCTAGCTCCCCTACCAGGGCCTGAACTTGCTCCTCCTGCGCTGGAAGGTGGAGTCTTAACCAGTAGACTACCTGGGAAGTTTCAGGTTGAGGTTCTTATCCTTATACATTTTTCTTTCAGAGTTAACTCAGAGTAAATGTAGATATTTCCTGTTGAAGTTGCCAGCAAGAAATCGATCCCAAATTCATATAAAGGAGTCAGATACTTCCACATAAAAAAAATCTTCATGTGCTTTTACATCATCTCTGCACATGCGTGCTTAGTGAGCTGTGTCTGACTCTTTGTAACCTCATGGACTATATATAGCCCAGGGCTCTCGTGGCTCAGCGGTAAAGAATCCACCTGCAGTGCAGAAGATACGGGAGACATGGGTTTGATCCCAGAGTCGGGAAGATACCCTGGAGAAGAAAATGGCAACCCACTCCAGTATTCTCGCCTGGGAAATCCCATAGACAGCGAAGCCTGGCAGGCTATAGTCCATGGGGTTGCAAAGACTGAGGCAACTGGGAGCAGCAGATATAGCTTGGACTATAGCTCACTAGGCTCTACTGTCCATGGAATTTTCCAGGCAAAAATACTGGAGTAGGGTGCCATTTCCTATTCTACAACTCTGCACTAGAACCCCTAAATCCAAAATAAGAAAGCAGGCATACACTTTTATTTTCTCCATGCCTGTTCATACCATACAAGTTGACTAGATTTTGACTTTGGCAAGAGGGGTAAAAAAGGCTTTATTTGCGTATGAGATAAATAATGTGAGTAACGTGAACAGAATTAGAAATGGAGTGACTAATTAAACTATTGATTACCCCCACAGCTTAAGCTAACACATCAGACAATTTAAACCACAGAAACCACATTCAGATAATTAGGTAGAGAATCTGATTATACTCAGAGGAATAGAAAAATATAAAAGTGCTGGAATCCATTGCAGCAGACTGCCCAGGGAAGATTACCCAATCTGATCAGCTTCTCCCAAGTGTTAGCTGAAGAATGAGGGTAGAAGCAAGTCCAGCTGTTCTCATAAGAATGTCTTTTTCTGAATTAATTCCTGAGTTTATATGTTTTATTAGAATAAACTATGGGAATAGATATGGTTCTTCTTTGGTAGCTCAGATGGTAAAGAATGTGCCTGCAATGCAGGAGACATGGGTTTAACCCCTGGGTTGGGAAGATACACTGGAGAAGGAAGTGGCAACCCACTCCAGGATTCTTGCCTAGAGAATCCCATGGACAGAGGAGCCTGGTGGGCTACAGTCCATAGGGGTCGTAAAGAGTCAGACATGACTGAGCGACAAATATATATACTTCATGGGGATAGAAGAGTTCTATTAAAACCACCTCAGAAGTTGTAGTCACCAAATCTGGGTCAGAGAAGAGAAGATAAAAAAGTTGATTTCTTCCCAGGGAGCAATAATAAAGTATCTGCTGAGAACAGAAGTAGTAGTTGGAATGAAAAGTGAAACAGCCTTAGCTGTGAAATAGGGTAGAACTTGAAAAAGAGGATTAAGGAGAGAAGACATGAATAGATCCAACTGACTATATGCCTGCCAACTTAGGAATTTTTCTCTAGGCTCTTAGAAGGAGAAAATCCCAGTTCTTAACACTCATTGCCCCCAATGTTATTTGCTGCCAAATTCTTGCTCCAGTTTCTCCTGAATTTTATCACACTATGCATTTCTTTACAAAAATACCTTTCCCCTTTTCCCCTATTTCTCCCTACAAACCCTTGACTTCTCTCTTTATCTGTTCTGTGATTTCTGTGTTGGTAAATTCCCTTTTCTTTTTTTTAATTAAATTTTTTGAGTATAGTTATTTACAATAACCGTTTCTACTGTACAGCAAAGTGAATCAGCTATATGTATACACATACCCCCTCCCTTTTGGACTTCCCTTCCCACTCAGGTCACCACAGACCACTGAGCAGGGTTCCCTGTGCCGGACAGTAGGTTATCATTCTGTGCTGGTAGCTCAGTCGTGCCCGACTCTTAGTGACCCCATGGACGGGAGCTCGCCAAGCTCCTCTGTCCATAGAATTTTTCAGGCAAGTATACTGGAGTGGGTTGCCATTTCCTTCTCCAGGGGATCTTCCCAACCCAGGGATCAAACCCAGGTCTCCTGCATTGCAGGCAGATTCTTTACCATCTGAGTCACCAGGGAAACCAGGAAACAGGGATAATAATATTATCATTAGTTTTCTATTTTATACATGGTATCAAGAGTTTATATGTGTCAATCCCATTCTCCCAATTCCTATCACCCATTCCCTACCCCCTTGGTATCCGTATATTTGTTCTATCTGTGTGTCTGTTTCTGCTTTGCAAATAAGATCATCTATACCATTTCTTTTAGATTTTACATACATGTGTTAATATACAATATTTGTTTCTCTAACTTCATTTTGTATGACACTGTCTGGGTGTATCCATGTCAGTGAAATGAGATGATAGAAATTGGGTAAATTCTCTTTTCAAAGTTAAACGTCAAGTCAAATAGGTTTTGTGTTCTCTTAACATTTCTTGTTTCTAACTAGTAATAAAAGGTTCAATCTGACAACCCACAACCACCATTTGGATATCTCCCCTCTCCAGCCTGCATTATATGACAGATAAATCTGTATCTTACTCCTTATTTATCAACAAAGCACAGTATAAATTTGATATAAACTTGTCCCAATTTCTTTAGTTTAAAAGGACAATAAAAACACAACCAGAAGTTCTGATTTCTCCTACATTCTTAGAAATTTCCGCTGTTATTCTAATTTATAACTACTAATACCACATCGCTTCAGTTGTGTCCGATTCTGTACAACCCCATAGACGGCAGCCCACCAGGCTCCCCCATCCCTGGGACTCTCCAGGCAAGAACACTGGAGTGGGTTGCCATTTCCTTCTCCAATGTATGAAAGTGAAAAGTGAAAGTGAAGTCGCTTAATCATGTTCGACTCTTAGCGACCCCATGGACTGCAGCCTACCAGGCTTCTCCATCCATGGGATTTTCCAGGCAAAAGTACCGGAGTGGGATGCCATTGCCTTCTCCGAACTTATGACTAAAAGATGTAATAATATGCTACATCAGCTTTCCTCAGAAATACTTACTCCTTATGGCACATCGTAAAACAAAGTCTTCCAAATCAGCCCATCTTACATTTTCCATTTGTGAAATACCTTCTCCCATGCCCTTCCTTTCAGACTGTGTCACTAGGTATGAAGTGGGTCTCTTATAGAAAACACATCTATGGGTCTTGGTTTTGTATCCACTTAGCCAGTCTATATGTTTTGGTTGGTCCATTAACCCTTTTACATTAAAGATAATTATTCATACATATGATCCTATTATTATTTTGTTAATTATTTGGGGTTTATTTTTTGTAGATCTTTTCCTTGTGTTTCCTGAGAGGAGAAGTTCCTTTAACATTTGTTGTAAAACTGGTTTAGTGATGCTGATTTCTCCTTTGCTTGTCTGGAAACCTTTTGATTCTGCCATCAGGTCTGAATGAGAGTCTTGCTGTGTAGAGTAGTTTGGTTGTGGTTTCTTCCCTTTCATCACTTGGAATATATCATGCCATTCCCTTTTGGCTTGTAGAGTTTCCGTTGAGAAATCAGCTGATAACCTTATGGGTTTTCCCTTATATGTTATTTGTCATTTTTCCCATGTTGCTTTTAGTAATTCATCTTTGTCTTCAATTTTTGTCACTCTGATTACCATATGTCCTGGGGCGTTCCTCTTTGGGTTTATCCTGCCTGGGACTCTCTGTGCTTCCTGGACATGGTTGGCTATTTCCTTTCCCATGTTGGGGAAGTTATTGGCTGTTATCTCTTCAGATATTTTCCGGATCCTTTCTCTCTTCTCCATCAGAGACCCATATAATGCACATATTGGTGTGTTTAATGTTGCCCCAGAGGTCTGTTAGGCTGTCTTCATTTCTTTCCATTCTTTTTTCTATGTTCTGTTTTGCAGCATTGACTTCCACCATTCTGTCATCCGGGTCACTTATCTGTTACTCTGCCCTCAATTATTCAATTGATTCCTTCTAGTGTTTTGTTCAACTCTGTTCTTTAGTTCTTCTAGATCTCCTTAGTAACTATTTCTTGCATCTTCTGAATCTTTGCTTCCATTCTTTTTCCAAGACCCTGAAACATCTTCATTATCATTCTGAATTATTTTTCTGGGAGGTTGCCTATCCCCACTTCATTTAGTTTTTTGGTTTTGTTTTTTTTTTTCCCCTGAGGATTTATATTATTCCTTCATCTGGGACATAATCCTGTTTCTTTTCATTTTGGTAGTTTTCTGTGATTGTGATATTAGTTCCGGAGACTGATGGAATTGTAGTTCTTATTTCTTCTGTCTGTCATCTGGTGGATGAGGATAAGAGGCTTTTGCAAGCTTCTTGATGGGAAGGGCTGGCTGTGGGGGAAACTAGGTCTTGCTCTGGTGGGTAGTGAAGTGAAAGTTGCTCAGTCATGTCCCACTCTTTGCAATCCCATGGACTATACAGTCCATAGAAGTCTTAATGCCAGAATACTAGAGTGGGTTACCTTTCCCTTCTCCAGGGGTTCTTTCCAAACCCAGGGATTGAACCCAGGTCTCTTGCATTACAAGCCAATTCTTTGCTAGCTGACCCACAAGGGAAGCTCTGTTGGGAAGGGATATGCTCAGTAAAACTTTAATCCAGTTGTCTGCTAGGGCGGGGGGCAGGGGGGTGCTGTGTTCCTTCTCTGTTAGTTATTTGGCCTGAGGTGACCAAGTCCTGTAGCCTATAGGTCTCTGTGTTATTATTGTTGTTCAGTCACTCAGTCCTGTCCAACTCTTTGTGACCCCATGGACTGCAGCATGCTTAGCCTCCCTATCCATCATCATCTCCCAGAGCCTGCTCAAACTCATATCCATTGAGTCAGTGATGCTATCCAACCATTTCATCCTCTGTCATGCCCTTTTCCTCCTTCAATCTTTCGCAGCATCATGGTCTTTTCTAATGAGTCAGCTCTTCACATCAGGTGGCCAAAGTATTGGAGCTTCAGCATCAGTCCTTCCAATGAATATTCAGGATTGATTTCCTTTAGGATTGACTGGTTTGATCTTCTTGCAGTCCAGCAGACTCTCAAGAGCCTTCTCCAACTCTACAGTTTGAAAGCATCAATTCTTTAGCACTCGGCCTTCTTTATGGTCCAGCTCTCGCATCCATACATGACTACTAGAAAAAACATAGCTTTGACTATACAGGTCTTAGTTGGCAAAGCAATATCTCTGCTTTTTAATATGCTGTCTAGATTTGCCATAGCCTTTCTTCCAAGGAGCAAGGGTCTTTTAATTTCATGGCTGCAGTTACCATCCATTTGCAGTGATTTTGTAGCCCAAGAAAATAAAGTCTGTCACTGTTTCCATTCTTAACCCATCTATTTGCCATGAAGTGATGGGACCAGAGGCCATGATCTTCATTTTTTGACTGTTGACTTTTAAGCCAGCTTTTCACTCTCCTCTTTCACTTTCATCAAGAGGCTCTTTAGTTCCTCTTTGCTTTCTTCCATAAGGGTGGTATCATCTGCATATCTGAAGTTTTGATATATCTCCAGGCAATCTTGATTCCAGTTTGTGCTTCATCTAGCCTGGAATTTTGCATATATACTCTGAATAGAAGTTAAATAAGCAGGGTGACACAGCCTCAATGTACTCCTTTGCCAATTTGGAATCAGTCTGTTGTTCCATGTCCAGTTCTAACTGTTGCTTCTTGACCTGCATAAGATTTCACAGGAGGCAGGTAAAGTGGTCTGGTATTCCCATCTCTTTAAGAAGTTTCCACAGTTTGATGTGATCCACACAGTCAAAGCTTTAGAAAGTCAATGAAACAGAAGTAGATGTTTCTTCTGGAATTCTCTTGCTGTTCCTGTGATTCAACAGATGTTGACAATTTGATTTCTGGTTCTTCTGCCTTTTCTAAAGCCAGCTTGAACATCTGGAATATTTCAGTTCACATGCTATTGAAGCCTAGCTTGGAGAATTTTGAGCATTACTTTGGTTTCTATAGTAAAGCTACAGGTTTCTATAGTAGGGCTAATGGTGACCTCCATGAGGGCTTATGCTGCTTAGCACTCCCCAGGACTGCTGCTGTCAGTACCCCTGTCACTGTGGCGGGCCACTGCTGACCCACACCTCTGCATGAGACCCTCACACACTCGCAGGTCTGACTCAGTCTCCTGTGGGGTCGCTGCTTCTTTCCCCTGGGTCCTGGTGTGCACAAATTTTGTTTGTGGCCTCCAAGAGTTTCTGTTTCCCCCAAACCTACAGAAGTTCTTTAATCAAATCCCACTGGCCTTTAAAGTCAGATTCCCCGGGGATCCCCAGTCTCTTGGCTGGATCCTCAGGCTGGGGAGCCTTATTTGGGGCCTAGAACCTTCACAACAGTGTGAAAACTTCTTTGGTATCATTGTTCTCCAGTTTGTGAGTCGCCCACTCTGCAGGTATAGGATTTGATTTTATCATAATTGTTCCCCTCCAACAGTTTTGTTGTGGCTTCTCCTTTGTCCTTGGATATGGGGTATCTTTTGTTGGTGGTTTCTAGTGTCTTCCTTCAGTGGCTGTTCAACAGTTAGTTGAGACTTTGGTGCTCTGGCAGGAGAAGATGAGCTCATATCCTCCTACTCTGCCATCTTAATCTTGTCTCTCCTCATCTTACATTTTAATGTCAAAAAAGTAAAGTGTAATTATTACATATCCAAATATTTCATATCATTGTGATAGTTATATTACTTCATCCAGCAATATTCATTGAGCATCTACTAAGTGTCAGATACCATTCTGCTGTTGGTGATGTTACAGTATCCAAAACAAAGTCCCTGACTTAAAGGAGCTGAAATTCTTCTGCCACCAACCTTGGTAGTCCAAAGAAGTAAGTGACCTTCCCAAAATTTAATAATAAATAGCAAAATACCTTTGGATACTCCAGAAGGCTTAATGCAATGTCTTTGGTAACAAACATTTGGAGGAGGCATTTATAGCATTACTTTATTTAAGATTTTCCTGATTGTCTTCTGCCATAAATTCTTTTATAAAAAAGAATAGAGTAATATACAAAGGTGTTTAGTTCAAAGGTTCTGCTTTTGTGTACATTCCTAAAACAATGCAGTTGTCCAACAGCAGCACCACTAATGGTGGTTATCAGGATTCCAGCCATGTAGAGAAACTGATTTACTGTAAATAAAAGTATATTGAAGCAAGCAACTAGTGAAAGTGTTCATCCTCCTGGATTATATTTTTAGACACAACCTACAAGGAAAAGTGATATTTCAGGTAATTACTAACAATATGAACAAGTGACCTCTGAATGTGACTCTCTTAAACACTGCCACTCAGCCAATACATCCCTTTGTCTGCCATCAAACAGCCTCATCCAAAGGAAAAAATGCATGCTTCACTCTACTCTTCCCTACCCCCATGCTTCCTCATTAATAGTGTAGTAGAAATATTTTCTTGCACTTGTTAAGGGGTATACAAACTTTACACTTCTTCAGTATACATTATCATCCTCCTTCTATTCTATTTCTTTTTCTACTTGTTCCTCTCAGTTCCAGTAGCTCATTAAGTATTATTTCTTCTACCCCCTAAAGGCCCCTAGAATTTATCCTTTCATCCCCATCACCACTGACATGATACAAGTTTTCCTAGTGTTGAATTTATGTGTATTTCCCAAATAATATCTCACTATAACTTAATTCATCTC
This sequence comes from Ovis aries, assembly GCF_016772045.2. NCBI lineage: Eukaryota > Metazoa > Chordata > Mammalia > Artiodactyla > Bovidae > Ovis > Ovis aries. The sequence goes on along the minus strand of NC_056068.1, from coordinate 66,602,145 downwards.
CTCCTAACCTGGAGCTAGAACAAATTTTTTTAAATGACAAAACCAGTTTTGAAACCCTTACTCTTTAAAAGTCTTAAGGTCTATATGATAGAAATCTGAAGACAATATAATATATAAAATTGACCATGATATAATCCTGACCCATTTTCCAAAGCTTGTATATTTGTGAACTTCAAACATGTTAAAGTATTTACAGTTCTTCAAACTCACACTGTTTTTCTGCCTCCAGACATTTGCAAATCTGCTCTCTAAATATGGAATTCCAGTGTTTCTCTCAACTACTCCAGGCCTACGTGGTCAACACCTTCCACATGAAATCTCATCTAAAATGTAAACCTGTTTCTAAATTGTCTTGTATCAGTCAGCTTAGGCTATGTATTCCATGAGTAACAAATGACCTCCAAGTCACTGAGGCTTATAACAAAACTTTATACATACACATATATGTGTGTATATAATATTTTACTGAAGTATAGTTGATCTACAATGTTAATTTCTGCTGTACAGCGAAGTATTCAGTTATATATATATATATATATATATACACACACACATTCTCTTCTTTGCCATTATGATTTATTATGAAAGTGAATATGTACTCACTCAGCCTTGTCCGACTCTTTGCAACCCCATGGACTGCAGCCTGCCAGGCTCCTCTGTCCATGGAATTCTCCAGGCAAGAATAGTGGAGCGGATTGCCATTTCCTTCTCCAGGGATCTTCCCAACCCAGGGATTGAACCAGGGTCTCCCACATGGCAGGCAGATTCTTTACCATCTTAGCCACAAGGGAAGCCCTGATGTATCATAGGATACCAAATATAGTTCCCTGTGCTATACAGTAGGACCTTGTTGTTTATCCATTCCGTATGTAATAGCTTACATTTGCTAGCCAACCTACCACTCCATCCCTTCCCCAACCTTCTCCCCCTTGGCAATCAAGTCTGCTCTCTGTTAAGTCTGTTTCATTCGTGTCATATTGTAGATACCACAGAAAAGTGATATCCTATGGCATGTCTTCCTCGTTCTGACTTACTTCACTCAGTATGATAATCTCTGATTGTATATGCATGGTTGAAAATGGCATTATTTGTTCTTTTCTATGGCTGAGTTAGTGTTCCATTGTATACTACACCCTCTTTATCCATACGTCTATCAGTGGACATTTAGGTTACCTGTTTCTATGCCTTGGCTACTGTGAATAGTACTACTATGAACACAGGAGTACATGTATCTTTTTGAATTAAGGGTTTTGTTGGGATATATCCAGGAGTGGGATTGCTAGATCATACGATAATTCTATTTTTAGTTTTCTAAAGAGCCTAAACTGTGTTTTCCACAGTGGCAGCACCAATTTACATTCCCACTAACAGTGTAGGTAGGAGAGTTCCCTTTTCTCTACATCCTACCTAGCATTTGTCATTTGTAGACTTTTTAATCATGGCCTCAGAGGTTAAAGCGTCCACCTGGAATGCAGGAGACCCAGGTTCGATCCCTGGGTCAGGAAGATCCCCTGGAGAAGGAAATGGCACCCCACTCCAGTACTCTTGCCTGGAGAATCCCATGGAGGGAGGAGCCTGGTAGGCTACAGTCCATGGGGTCACAGAGAGTTGGACATGGCTGAGCGACATCACTTCATTGTGACTGATGTGAGGTTCATTGTATTTTTGAATTGCATTTCTCTAATAATTAACAATGCTGAGCATCTTTCTATGTCCCTGTTAGCCATTTATTTTCTTCTTTAGAGAAGTATCTATTTAGGTCTTCTACCTTTTTTAGATTGGGTTTTTGCTTTTTTCTTGTTGAGTTGTATGAGCTGTTTGTTTATTTTGGAAATTAAGGTCCTGTTGGCTGCATCATTTACAAATACTTTAGCCCATTCTGCAGCTTGTCTTTTTTATTTGTTTATGGTTTTCTTTGCTATGGAAAAGATTGTAAGTTTGATTAGGTCTCATCTTTGTGTTATTTTTTACTTCTATTGCCTTGGGAGATTGACCTAAAAAGATATTGGTATAATTTATGTCAGAGAATGCTTTGCCTGTGATCTCTTATAGGAGTTTTATGGTGTCGTGTCTTCAGTTTAAGTCTTGAAGCCATTTTGAGTTTATTTTTGTGTACAGCGAGAAGACGTGCTCTAACTTCATTGATTACCTGCAGCTGTCCAACTTTGCTAGCACCACTTGCTGAAGAGACTGTCTTTTCCATTATATATTCCTATCTCCCTTGTCAAAGATAATTGACTGTAGGTGTGTGGGTTTATTTCTTTATTTTTCCTATTCCATTGATCCATATGTCTGTGTTTGTGCCAATACCATGCTGTTTTGATTACTGCAGCCTGGAAGGATTATCTGAAGTCTGGGAGAGTTATGCCTCCTGCTTTGTTCTTTTTCTTCAGAACTGCTTTGAAAATTCTGGTTCTTTTATGAATCCATATAAATTTTAGGATGATTCTAATTCTGTGAAAAGAATGTCATGGGTAATTTGATAGGGATTACATTAAATTTGTAGATTGCTTTGGTAGCAGGGCCATTTTGACACACTATTGACCAAGGGAATTTTTTGCAGAAAGTAATGTCTGTGGTGGGTGATTTGTTATGTAAGTGAATATTGAAATATCTCTAGTTAATGTTTGGGTAACAAAGGACATATTAATACATCTCTGGTCAAAAGTTAATATTCTTCCAATCCGAGAACATGGGCTGTCTTTCCATTTCTTTAAATCATCTTCAGTTTCCTTTGTTAATGATTTATAGTTCTGGGTATGAAAGTCTTTCACCTTCTTGGAATAAAATATTCCCAAGTATTTTATTTTTGAGGGCTGTGATTTTGAAAGGTATTTTTTACATACCCTTTTTCTGATATTTCATTGTTAGTGTAAAGACATACAACTGATTTCACTATGATAATCTTTCTCCTTCTACCTTGTTGAATTTATCACCTCTGGTGGTTTTTGTGTAGAATCTTTAGAATTTTCTGCATGTAGAATCATGTCATCTGCATATAATGACAATTTTACCTCTTCCCTTCCAATTTGGATACCTTTTACTTCTCGCTTGATTCCTAGGTCTTTCAATACTGTTTTGAATAGAAGAGTGGACATCCTTGTTTTTCCAGATTTTAGTGGGAAGGCTTTCAGCCTTTCACCACTGAGTATTATATTGGCTGTGGGTTCATTATGTTTCCTCCATACTCACTTTGGTAAGAGTCTATCTCGTGAGTGAATTTTGAATTTTGTCAAATGACTTTTCCGCATTTATAGAGACGATCAGTTAGTTTTTGTCTTTTCTTTTGTTATGTGGTATATCACATTTGCTTATGTTGACCCATTCTTGTGAACTCAGTTATGGAATATGTCTCATTTTTCATTTCTTGTTTATTAGGGTTCTCTCTCCTCTTTTTGTTAAGGCCAGAGGTTTATCAATCTTGTTTACCCTTTCAGAGAATCAACTCTTGCTTTTATTGCTCTTACTGATTTTTTTCCATTGTTTTTTAATCTATTTTCTCTCTGGTACTTATTATTTCATTCCTTCTGCTGATTTTAGGTTTTGTTTGTTCTTCTTTTTCTAATTCTTTTAAGTTATAGGTTATGTTATTTCAGATTTCTGTTTTTTTGAGGATGACAGTTATTGTATGAACTTCCCTCTAAGAAGTGCTTTTGCTGACTCCCATATATTTTTGTATGGTTGTGCTTTCATTGTCATTTGCCTGAAGGTAATATTTAATTTCTTCTTTGATTTCATCATTGACCTATTGTATTTTTAGTAGCATGTTGTTTAGTCTCCATGTAATAGTTTGTTTCTTTTTTTTTCCTGTGGTTGATGTCTAATTTCATGCCATTGTCAACAAAGATTATGTGTGTGTGCGTGTGTGTGTGTGTGTGTATCTGTATGTATATAATCATTGTAACTACCACATGGTTATAGAATTTACCTATCAGGTTTCCTCAAGGTTATGTATCATAGAACCCCCTCATAGATAACACCTGATAAAAGCTCCTATAATATTTTCAAATGGAATAATGGCCCAAAACTAGGTTGTAAAAATATTTTTTTCTTTTCATTGAAAATTCAAAATTTCAATTCTGTGCTCTTAAAGCATAACTCCACAAAACCATTTTTGTGTCTAGGTACTTATTTCATTCTCTAGGTAACATTAGAAAGAGAGAGAAAATTTCTCTTCTCTATATCTTTTTCTTCTCCCACCTCTCATGTGTACTCTTGTTGGTGGTCCTGGAAAGGAACTTTGACTTATTAGTACCATATTTTGTGTACTGCATTTACTAAATGATTTCCTAAACTTCTTCTGTATATCAGACATTTATTTTAGGTGCTAGGAATAACAGTTAAAAAAAAAAACTACCTGATACACAAAAAACAAAATCTAATAGAAGGGAGGCTGATTTTTTTTAATTAAAATATAAGGTTTTTTAGATAGTTTACTGGTGAAGTACAATAAATAAAAATATGGAAAGGGGATACAGTGATATGGCAAGAGAACTGCAGTTTTAAATATGTTGAGGAACTGCTTCACTGATATAAAGATATTTGAGCAAAGTCCTGAAGGAGTTGAGAGTTAAAGCCCTGAGATTATATGGGGTTTAAAAACATTTCAAGTCATGAGAACAGCAGGTGCAGCAGCCCTGAGGTATGAACCTACTTGCCCATTTGAGGAGTACTGGGGATTTCCGTGTGACGAACATGGACTAATCAAGGAGTGTGGAACAAGAAGTCAAGAGGTAACACAGGGCCAGGTCATGGGTTCAGAAACTATGCAAGGACTTTAGTGTATTCACTTAATGATATATAAGACTTTATTCAGTAAATGATACAAGAAACCAGAGGGGATTTTAAGTGTAGAGATGAAACAAACACATTCTACAAATACCATTCTGGCTGCTGGGTTGACCAGAGATGAAAAACAGCAGAATCAGGGCAGTTAGTTGGGGCTGTTGCTTTAGTGTGGCTGAGAAAAAAAAAAAAAAAAAAACAGTGGTGAAGAAAACAATGGAAATATTCTAACTGTGGATACTGGAAGTAGACCCATGGGGCTTGCTTTTAGAGTAAATTTAGTGTATTTAGATGTTTCATATACTACTTCAAAGATGCCGGCCTGAGTTAACTAGATGGCACTAGTATTTACTGAAACAAGTGGGGGATCAAAAGTGTAGTTTTGAACATGTTAAATATGAGAGGGAAGGAAATGGAGCCATCAATTCAGAATTTAATTTTCCAAGTCTAGAGTTTAATTTAGGTGTTCAAACTGAAAACATTGATTTGAGAAATGAAAGCAAACAGATGTTCTTTAAAGCCATAGACTGTATAAGATGGAGTGCCAAGCACACAAAATCATGATGAGAATCTGGATGTAGAGGCTGAAAGCAGGTGAATGAGGTGGAAGGAAAGAAGGGGATTAAAGTATCGCTGAAGGAGGTTTGTGAAGGTAAAGAAGGTTGTGAACAAGGTTTGTCAAGGAGAAAGAGAGAGTGATCAACTGTGTCAAATACTGCTGATAGACCTGGGAACTGGACATTAGAGTCAGTGACTGAGAATTCACTGGCGATATTGGTAAGAGCTGTTTCAATGGAAGAGCAGTGGCAAAAGCCAGATTTAGGTAAGCTCAAGAAAGAGGATAGGAGTTGAGAGACAATAACGATGTTCAACTCTGTGGTGTTTTGTTCTTAACAAGCACAGAGAAGTGGAGTGGTAGCTAGAATGCAATGTATAGGTAAGGTTGTTTTTAAATTTTTGTTTCAGGACTTATAAAAAGTATTTCACTAGCAAAAATCATAGTTTATGTAGAAACAAAACTGTTTTCCAGTTGAAAGAGAAAACTGATCATACAGGGAACAACTTTATTATTGGATCTATGGCCTTGAATAGCTGAAAAAGGAAAAAAGTAATCAAGAGATTGTCTCTAGGAATACAGAGAGTCCACTTCTGGGAATGAAGGAAAGGTAAGAATTTGTGTTATAGATGCTGGGAAGTACATAGGTGTGATACTGGGAGTAGAAAAATGGCCTTTTATTTATTTATTTTGGTAAAGTACAAACGCAAATCATAAGTTTAGAAGGAGGGGGATACAGAAAAATTTGGAGTTTTGAGGACAGGAGAAAGTATAATTATCAGTATAATGGAGGTTTGAGTGAAGCAGAGAAATGTAACGGAATTATGTGGCTACACACTAAGGGACAACTTCTGATCAGTGTCATAAATTTAGAATGAAACCTGTCAGCACATTTTCTGAGTGTTTCCTCTGTAACAATTAGTTGCTTTATTGATGCAATGATCAGTTACATATAAGTAGGGATTTTCATTACAGTTTGAATTTTAAATATGATGAAAGGTGAAACAAATAACAATACGATGATGATGATGGAGCATGGATATAAACTGGTTTAAAAATAAGAATGTTATGGAAGGAAAAGTGCAAAGCAGAGAGCAGTAATAAATTGTAAATCTGGGTTTAGCTAAAGGAATGTTGGAATTAGGGTTCTTGAAGGAATGAAATGGAAAAGACAGGGAAGTGTAGTCTGAGAGGTGTTGTTTAAAATTGAGATTAAGATTGTAGAGGAACTGAAGTGGTCAATGATAAGCCCACTTGACAGCCACAGAAATGAAGAGTTAAGGTGGGGGCAGCACCAGATAATCAGAAAAAAGAAAATTAAAGATCTAGTAAGCCATGATATTGGAAGGATCATCTACATGGGTATTGAAATCTCCTGAATTAACACTGGAATCATATTGGAGAGAGTGACTGTAAGCCTGAAACGAAAAATCTCTAAAGATTCAAGCTGAATAATGCAGAGGTCTAAAGGTGACTGCAGTGAGTTAAGGTAGTTGTAGAAATCTGAGAACATGAGATTATGAGATTAAAAGCTAGTGAAAACAGCAATGAAGACCCAAAGGACATGTACTCTTAATTCTAGGAATAAGGAGTTTTGCAGACTGATGGTCACATCTTTAAGAGAGCTGCAAGGGAAACAGTATCCTTGGGAGAGAGAATCCCAGGAGAGAAAGGAGGAAACAGACAAGAGTTTGATGATACAAAGGATTTTTGTCGTGAGGAATAACAGGAAAGTGTGGAACAATATGAAATTCTGGGGATGAGGGATAACTTTGGTATCTTAGATTGATATAGACATGGATGAAAGGTAGGATGGGATTTGTCCATCAAGGCAGATGATAGTGATGAGGCTATAAGTCCCAGAGGACAAAAAGGTGAGCCCATTCACAAATACACAGGATTTCTGGAGCTCTTAAAACCATAAGACATGAACTTTACATGATAGTACATGTATGTAATTAATTTATATATCTGGGTTATCTGTAAAGCAACAGTTAATTGAGTTTTAATGTTTTTCTTTTCTTCTTTCATCTTTAAAAAAATATATTTCAACTTGACAGTCTGACATTAAGATTTTTATCTCTGGGTCTAGAATCTTTTTTCCTCTCATACTCATGTTTCCACTTATAAAAAATATATTTCATCATTTTACACCATGACCACTTTTTAGAATAAAAAAGACAACAACTGGCTAGTAGCTACAAAAAAAAATTTTTCTTTATAAAAAAAGAAAAAAAATTTTTTTTTTAATCAGTGGAGTATGGTGGCTTAAAGTGTATGCTTGGAGTAAAGACAGGCCTGATTTGAATCCAGGCTGGGACATACACCATCTCTGTGACCTTGGATGATTTTCCTTCAGTTCTCTAATCTGTAAAATCGGGACAACGGGAATGCTGAATGAGGCAATGATTATAAAGCACAGAGACTGAACTTGGTGCATATGAAGCATAATAACTATCTTATAACAAATCAGTTTAGTTCAGTCGCTCAGTCGTGTCCGACGCTTTGCAACTCCATGGACTGCACCATGCCAGGCTTCCCTGTCCATCACCAATTCCTGGAGCTTACTCAAACTCATGTCTATCATGTCGGGGATGCCATCCAACCACCTCATCCTCTGTCATCCCCTTCTCCTGCCTTCAATCTTTCCCAGCATCAGGGTTTTTTCCAAAGGGTCAGTTCTTCTAATCAGGAGGCCAAGTATTGGAGTTCAAGCATTAGTCCTTCCAATGAATATTCAGGACTGATCTCCTTTAGAATGGACTGGTTGGATCTCCTTGCAGTCCAAAGGACTCTCAAGAGTCTTCTCCAACACCACAGTTCAAAAGCATCAATTCTTTGGCGCTCAGCTTTCTTTATAGTCCAGCTCTTACATCCATACATGACTACTAGAAAAATCATAGCTTTGACTAGATGGAACTTTGTTGACAAAGTAATGTCTCTGCTTTTTAATATGCTGTCTAGTTTGGATATAGCTTTTCTTCCAAGAAGCCAAGCATCTTTTAACTTCATGGCTTAGAACATATAAGTGTATATATATATATATATATATATGCACACACTATATATATGTACTTATATAAGTACAGCTAAATTTTAGTGTTCTTTTTACCATGATTATTAATTGTATAGTATTTTGAACGGTGATGAACTACTAAAATCAAAATTTCTTTGAATGCTGCTGCTGCTGCTGCTGCTAAGTCATTTCAGTTGTGTCCGACTCTGTGTGACCCCAGAGACAGCAGCCCACCAAGGCTCTCCCATCCCTGGGATTCTCCAGGCAAGAACACTAGAGTGGGTTGCCATTTCCTTCTCAAATGCATGAAAGTGAAAAGTAAAAGTGAAGTCACTCAGTCGTGTCCGACTCTCAATGACCCCTTGGACTGCAGCCTACCAGGCTCCTCCATACATGGGACTCTCCAGGCAAGAGTACTGGAGTGGGGTGCCATTGCCTTCTCTGCCCTAAAAACTAAAAGTTGTCAAACATTGCCATTAATTTAGTACACCTGTATGAAGTGTATATTTTCCAAACTTTCAAGAGTATAAGTCACCACAAGATCAAGAGTTTTGTTCTCTGTACGGTGACACAATTTTGTGAACAAAATTTAATCTTTAGAACAGTGACCTTACCTTAGTAGGCATAGAAAATATATTTAAAACTTAATTCAAATGTATTTCTTTCAATATCGTAAACTTTATCTAGGAAACAGCATTTTGGTTGAATTTCTGAGCACAAATGTAAAATAGACTGACTTGGGAAATGAAAATAGAAGAAGAGAAATTCTACCTATCAAATGAAAAAACTTCCTAGTGTTTATAGGCACCTTTTCTGTAAAATACATTTAAAGTAACAAAAAAGCATAGTTTTGACTTGCACATTTCCTCTGTTGGAGTTTTAAAGCTCTCTTAAATCCTTTCTTAACTTCCAGTCACATTGCCAGTTTGGTAGCCGCCTGCACTATTGTTCCTTTAGACATGCTGCTATCACAAGATATATTATATTAAATGCCACCAAGGTTTGGTGTTCTGTGAAATGACGATAATTAGCTGGGTTTCAAAGACAGGTAGAAACCTTCCACATGAAAATGATCCTCACCTCATTGAATATGCTTTTTAATTAATGTTCCATTAACTGGCTGACAATAAGTCCTAGGCTAATGAACAGACCTGAATGTAATTCAGCATTTATTAAGTGGCCTGCATCCCTATTACATCTCGAGCCCATCTCCCTTCCACGTAGGTGAGGATAGGAATGGGAGAGGGAGAAAGAACAGAAAGCCAGTTACCTCCATTATCCACCTCTCATTTCCCTCGAACAGCACTTGCTTTAATTAACAGAGTTAAAGTCGTGCAGTCAAAGTCAGCTTATTGGATTTTTAAAGCACAGCATCCAGAGACTGATTGTTCATTATAATGGCACTTATTAAACTCTCTTAACTACTTCACTTTTGGTAGCAAAGACTCAGCAGAAGACTAAATCAGGCGCAGCCCCAGTGAGCCAGGGAGAGCTCTTCACATCAGATGGAAAATCAGGTCAGGAAATGAACCTGATAAGACTTTGCCTGTAAATTTCTATTAAGATACTTCAGTTTTTTGATTATGTTGTTTCAAAGCAGATAGTCTTATTTTTCACTTCACTAATTCAGATTTGTTTGGGAATAATTATTGTAACCTGTAGTATAGATAACAGAGGGTCTTATGTTTGAAGCACTGCACTGTTATCAAATATTTTAATAGTTAGAATTAAAGTTTATTCAAGTATATGGAACCAGTTGCATTGTTTTTCCTCAAATACATGTTTTCTATTCATTTTCTGATCCTTCATTCTCTGTTTTTTCTTTGGGAGGACTACTCAAAGTTTCAAATATACTTACAGGTAAGTAGAGAGTTCCACATCATTTTGCCTATCATACATTGGTAATGTGATTGCACTACTAATCATGGAATTCAAAATCATACTTTCTGAAATTTTTTCTAGAGCTTGGGACATACTCTGTTTTTTAAATATTGCTATGAAAACTGACCTACCATTTGATTAGATGAATTTTGGCAGTTTTCACTAATGAGGATCTGAATACAAGAAGATGTAGAATAGTATACCTACTATTATTTTAAGCTTCTTCAGAATCAATAACTGAAGCTTTCATTTATTCATTTTCACAAACTAAGTCATTGATTGCATTCTTTAGAATATGCCTTTATATTTATGACAGATCTTGTTTCTGAAAAACCTTTAAATTATGAAAGAAGAGTTTACATAAACTTTGTCTGTTTAAAAGAAAAATATGCATGTGAAATAACTCAAATGATGTTAGAAGACATAACAAATCAGACAAAAGTTCCAATCTAGTATTTACCTGGATAACCCAATGTTCTGTTCCATACCCATTTCTTCATAAGTCAACCCGTATTCACTGGATTTAGTCATGAGCCATTTTTATGTCCTTTCCATTTAAATGTTAAGAATAAGCTGAGTAGAAGAAAGCTCTGGAATCATGTGAAATGGAGAGGGTGGTTTTAAGACCTGCCTGCAGAAGTTGGGAAGCTTAGGTCAGAATTAGCACATACATGTAACTGACTCTAGAGTAAAACTATCAACTGGAAAGAATGTTTTTAGATACATTTGTACGCTGACAATTGCCAATGTTTTGTCTCTAGACCAGGTTTCTCTACTAAGGCTCTTGTATAAGAACAATCTGCTTGATGTGTCTATTTCTGTGTCCCACAAACATTTTATCTCTACGTGTCCAGAAGTAAACTATGGACTGCAGCCCCCTAAAAGCAACATTTCTCTTCTGATTTCTCCCACTTCAATAATGATGCTAAATCTATTCAGTTGCTCTAAAAAGATTGAGATATTTTTACAGCTCCTAGGTGTCTTACTGCTGACATTCATATGAAACTTTTTTTAAAATTTGATAGAAAATATATCTCAAATTGAGACAGTTCTGTCCACTGCCACCGCGTTAGCTTAAGCCGCCGTCATCTCTAGTCCGGACTACTGCTCCAAATCCAGATAGCAGAAACTAGATGAAATAAGAATTGCAGCTGTTTGTTGTAAGCCACCCTCTTCTCCAAATAGAAAAATAGATAAATGATTAATAAAATACAAAAATAATGTAAAAGATACTGTTGTTTATTCACTAAGTCACGACCAACTCTTGCAATCCCATGGACTGAAACCCACCAGGCTCCTCTGTCCATGGGATTTCCCAGGCAAGAATATTGGAGTGGGTTGCCATTTCCTTCCCAAGGGATCTTCTCCAACCCAGGGATCAAACCTGCATCTCCTGCTTTGGTGGGCAGATTCTTTACCAGCTGAGCCACAAGGGAAGCCCAAGAATACTGGAGTGGGTAGCCTATCCCTTCTCCAGAGGATCTTCCTGACCCAGGAATCGAACTGGGGTCTCCTGCATAGCAGGCAGATTCTTTACCAACTGAGCTATGAGGGAAGGCGGTAAAAAATATAGATGGGGACAAAAATTGTCCAAAATTAGTATGCATCAAAAGGCAAAAGAAACACCAGGTGTGAGCGAAGGTTAAGCGATGTACATGCTGGCCTCTGCATTCAGAATCAGGTGGAGGAAACTTGTGAAGGAGTTCAGTCCATGGGACAACAGAAACTACGTAATCCATGTGACACTGTCAGCAAAGGTAAGCTCGGCGTTTGAAACCAGGAGCAGTAACAGGACTCTCACTCACCTTAGATGCTGATGCACACCACTTTCCAGACCTACAGATGGCTTAGAGTGGCATGCTGGGATTCCTACAGCAGCCACTAGAAATATGAATCCAAAGTAAAGCTAGAAATAAAAAAAGAACAAATAGGATAAATAAGAAGTCAGAAATTACATGAAATGAAAATGGACTTAATGCTATAGCTAAAAAATAAAGTATATAAGAATGAGTTTTTTAAAATATGTGAACTACTTTCTGTCAATATGAATTATATCGAGGAATACAAGTGAAGTTCCCAATGTGAATCTGATAAAGATATTTCCAAACAACTATGGCAGACATCACCTTTAATGGTAAAATACTACCTTCCTCCAGACATTAGTAACAGACAAGTGTATTTGCAATCCACATTCCAACATTAATTTCATCTATAGCAGCAATATAAGACAGAACGAAACAACAAAATAAAAGTTATAAGGATTGGAAAGGAAGACCTGAAACTTCTCCCAATACAAATGACATGAATGCATATATAGAAAAATAAAATAAAAGCAAAATATCTAGAGAAAACCTATTGGAACCAGCAAATTAATTTAGCAAGCTTACTGAATATAAGGTCAATATGCAAATATGTATTTTGTTATCATATACTAGCTATAAGTAATTAGATCAGTGTAAATTATGAGACAACTGAAATATCACAGGTAGTATCAAATTCCTAGGAAAATATTAATTAAAAGACTAAATATATCAAGGATGCCAGTTTCCCTGAATTGATTAATAGAATCAAAGCAATTTTAATTATGGCCATGCTTTATGTGGAAATTGTTAAGCTGATTCTAAAACTTACATGAAAATGCAAAGGCCCATAAATAGTTACAGTAATACTGAAGGAAAGAGCAAATTTGGAGAACATGCATAACCAGGTAACAATACATATCATTATAAATTTAAAAATTAAAGTAGTGAAATATTGATGCAAAAATAGACAAATGAAGAAAATTAGAAATCCCAGAAACAGACCTATTTATCTATAAATCTTAAAGATTATATACCTATAATGGAATATTCACTGATAGAAATATATGAACAAGTATATATAAGATATTGATCAAAAGAAGCAATACATAAAAATATATCAAGTATGACACTTTACATAATGTATGACAAAAGGTTTTTTTTTTTTAATTATGTAGGGGTACATAAAGAGATTTTAAATATATACTTTTCAAAAACAGGGATATAATTAGTGCAACAGCCAGTGGTTACCTCTATAAAGATAGAAGGTTGTGATAAGAAGTATATTGTCTTGAAAAGGACACAAAAGTTATTGAAGGGAAAGATAAACTTATTTGCTTTAAAACTAATTTTTATATTAACAGTAAAATGTTAATAGAATTTTTTGTTAGTAAAATTTTTCTATTAACAAAAAATTTAATTTTTTGCATATATTTGTGTATATATAGATGTATCTGCAGGAGAAGGCAATGTCAACCCACTCCAGTACTCTTGCCTGGAAAATCCCATGGGCGAAGTCTGGTAGGCTACAGTCCATGGGGTCGTGAAGAGTCGGACAGGACTGAGCGACTTCACTTTCACTTTCATGCATTGGAGAAGGAAATGGTAACCCACTCCAGTGTTCTTGCCTGGAGAATCCCAGGGATGGGGGAGCCTGGTGGACTGCCATCTCTGGGGTCGCACAGAGTCAGACACGACTGAAGTGATTTAGCAGCAGTAGCAGATATATCTGCTGAGTAACAAGGGAATATACATTTTTCAACATAGCATGGGGAAAGTTTTTGATAAACACTGCTCATACTGGATGAGGAGAGAACTACCTATTGAACTACCCACTAGGCTCACCTTCCTTTTTGGTTCTTTACCACTAGTGCCACCTGGGAAGCTTTCCTCTTGGTTCAGTTCAGTTCAGTTCAGTCGCTCAGTCATGTCTGACTCTTTGCGACCCATGAATCACAGCATGCCAGGCCTCCCTGTTCATCACCAACTCCCGGATTTCACCCAGACTCACGTCCATCGAGTCAGTGATGCCATCCAGCCATCTCATCCTCTGTCGTCCCCTTCTCCTCCTGCCCCCAATCCTTTTGGTTAGTACCTTTTAATTAATTTTCTTGAGATGTAGACACTATAAACAATTTGTCTTCCTGGCAATAAATTTTATAAGAAATACATATCATTTTAATTTGAAATTCTTCCTTTCAGAAATATTCTGGTAAAATGTCAGAAGTGAAATATAAACTACTGGGGGAAAGAACGTGAAACATGAAAGATGTTTGCTTATTAATAATTATCCTTTCTGTAACTGTCTAAGCTTGAAAATCTTCAAAAGCCATATGAAATGGAGTAGACAATTTTAACATGTAAAAAATGGCAAGATTTAACGATGAAGTAGATATAGCTTATAGCAGTGTTTCTGGCAGTTATTTTCAAATCAGCAAAAGCATACAAGCTTGAAAATAATGAGTTCACAAGTTATCAAAAACTATCACTTCCAACATGAATTCTGGGCTAAAGGTTCACTGAGTTTTGAAACATGCTCCATGAAATTGAATTCTGGAGTTGGGTTTTGGGTGGGGCAGGGGGAGGAGAATCAGAGACAACTTCTATCCCTGGTAGTGATGATTTTTGGACTTACATGATGGCTTATAAAATTACAGAACATGTAGAATCCATTTAGTGCCTTTTGATATCTGGAAATCATGGCGGTAACTGGAAGGAAACACAGATGAAGCTAGAAACTATTCTTTACCTGATACTTAAGTAAAAGAGAACTGAGTAAAAGCTTCTCTTTTACTCATTAGGCTCATTTATTTTTTTAATTAAAAAAACATATTTGGTCGCATTGGGTTCTTAGTTGTAGCATGTGGGATATAGTACCCTGACAAGGGATCGAACCCAGGCCCCATGCATTGGGAGTTTAGCCACAGGACCACGAGGGAAGTGCTCATTAAATGTTTATTTAAATAGTTAATTCTTTTCCTTAGAGCCTGAGCTACATTCACTGTTAAACAAACTGGGCTCCCCACTTCTTATATTTATAGGGAGAGTTATCTCCTAGGCCAGGTCCACATGAGAATGTTGCCAGATGACACCGTCACATTCAAGAGCCCATCAGGAAGCAGAAGGAAGTGGAGCCTTTCCAGAATTTTCATTGTGGTAGTCAATCACTCACAAATGAATGCCCAAAGTGATTGTGTTTAATGGCATGGATTAAAGACCAGGCTGTACAGTTTGTGATCCCTATATACTTGCACAAAGCACTGCCTAAACTCACTGAGCCCAAACCTCACAAATCTAATACCTAACAATAAAAAATAATACAAATGACCATTTCTTATTAAACTCCACAAAACTCTTGAGAGGATCACACTTTATTTTTCCTTCCTTTTAAAAAATGTGCTTAATAGGAGCATTGTGCCCAAAAGACTTACTCAGTTGTTCATAATTACAAACACTTTCATACAGATTATAGCTTTAGATTTATTCTCAAATAATGCTGGCTAGAAAGATAACCATTTCTTATATACAGTGTATGGAAGAAGGGACAAGAAATTTTAAAAATGTAAAAAGATCTCAGTAAAAAGTTTGGACATGTGCAAAAGAGCAGATTGAGAGTATCTGTTTGTGTGTACCCTTGTTAAATCCTTATAAAATGAAAAGTAAGAAAGACAACAGATACTAAGTTAGTCCATAGTATTATTAAGAATGAGAGAGAGGGGACCTTCAGCAGTCAAAAGATTTCAAATTATTTCTAGAAGAAATAAAATATATGCTGGAGGAATTATATAGCCTAAAACACAAAGGAGAATTTTTTTTTATGGATTTGGGAGCCATTCATTCTGGTGATAGAAAAATGAGTCTCTAAATGCAAAGCTATCAAGTTTGCAGAGAAGAAACAGTAATTTGGTAGAAATCAAAAAGAGTAATTGAATAATAATAATAATGTTTTTTTTTTTTCATTCTTTTTACAAGATAGCTGCTTAAATAACACTCCTACCTCTTCTAGAATTTTGAGTTGGCAGAAGAATGTTTATCCTCAGGCCAAAACATGAGAAATACTCCCTAAAGAAATGGAGAAGAGCTGCCTTGGAAGAACTAAACTGCTGTTGTGGATCTTGTCACAGAATTCTGCTTTCCTTAATTATAGTGTCAGTGTCATTTAGAAGTAGCCTTATTTCCAAATTCTCACTTAGATACCCTCAGGGAATTGCAGCTATCACACTCAAGAGACCCACTGGACAAACAGGTATGGACTAGCAGTAAGTCCCAACAAACACACGAAGTATGCTATTGTTTTTAATAGGAACCTGATTTTATTTGAAAATAAAAATGAAATTAAAAAGGATAAAAGGTGGAAAAAAGAGCCATTAAGCACAAAAGATCTGATCACTTGGAGACTATAGAGGAACATAAAATTTGTATTTTAAGAAAATTTAAGAGATTGAATACATTTTATGTAAATAAGTGGCTCACAGAATTCTACATATAGAAACAAAGAAATAAATGGTGAGGGTGTGCCCTCTCGCCATGAATAACAAAAACTCTACAAGAAATATACAGAATGATGAAGTTCAGTCTTTGGACATCAGGTGAAACAGAACCTGTAAGAACATAAGCAGGGGAGAATTCAGACTGCCTGAGCTTTCTGAGTGAGCGAAGTCACTCAGGCGTGTCCGACTCTTTGTGACCCCATGGACTGTAGCCAACCAGGTTCCTCCATCCATGGAATTTTCTAGGCAAGAGTACTGGAGTGGGCTGCCATTTCCTTCCCCAGGGGATCTTCCCAGCCCAGGGATCGAACCCAGGTCTCCTGCATTGCAGGCAGACACTTTACCATCTGAGCCACCTTCTACTTGAAGATAATTTCTCAATGAAGGCATAGGCAGGCTGTACCAAGCAAAGGATGGTGGTCTTACTGAGTTCAGACAAAGCCCAAAGTTCAAGATGGATAGAAGGCTAGAATTTGAAGATCAGGGTAGCAGAGGAAATGGAGATAATATAGAGAAAGAACTATAAAACTCATGAGAGTCATACTGAATCTTTATCTGAATATTTACTGTGCATTCACAGGGAAAAACTCTACAAGGCAAGACTAAAAAGCACAGGCAGAAGTTAGTTGTATTCTAGTGTAGTTGGCATTAAGATACATCTGTATCAATGGATATAGGTATACATTCAATATCTATGTTCAATATCATTGTTCAATATCTATATATAATATTGCCCTATGCTAACTGCTTTATATATGGGTGTGTGCATATATGTAGAATTCTCTAAGCAATCTTGTTATAAACTTAGAATTCCAGATTGGAATTTACTTTTCAGGACTTGATTGAATGAAGCCAACTTAATTTAATGAAGAATATTAAAAAATACAATAAATATACCATCAAATACTTGAATACCTGATGCTACAGAAAGGAAATGTTCCTGTGGCTTATGGCATATTTCATTTTTCTTCTGATTGGTTTTAGACTCTATAACCAGAGTGTTGAATACAGGTTTGGTGATCACTGAAACAGATAAATTCCAGTGGAGACTGTTATGTATCAATGCTTTTACATCCCTTTCCTCCCTTCCTATTTCATAGCTGGGCATTTCCCCTTGAGCCATATTACAGCCATCAACGGTTTCCATGAGGCTCTTAATGTTATAGTCACATAAGAATGAAAAATCAAGCAGAAGAGTGGGAAGCAGGAACACAAAAGCTGTTATTTAACTCTTCCATTGTTCAATTTCAAGAGCATTTTCTGAGTAAATAACATGTTGTCTTTCGCTTCCATTACTGAACACTTGAGAGTGACTGATGACTTAACAAGCTGGTTTGTGTTCGGCAGCCCACTGAGTGAAATGCACTGTGTTCTGCAGTGATTGGTCTAGGGGTGTAGAATTCATCTAACTTGACAATAGTTGGCGACCAGTCATCCTATAAGTTTTCTCCATGGCATTTCTTGTCTAACTTCTTATCTCTAAACTGCTTTATATCTTGTTTGCCCATGCACAGCCAGCCATTCTGAACCAGTTGCCTAAGGCAGCTGTAACAAAGAACCACTAACTGGGAATGCTAAAAACAAAAGTTAATATCTTACAGTTCTGGAGACTAGAAGTTGAGAATAAGGTATCACTGGGGCTGTGTTTCCTCTGAAGGGTCTAGAGTGGAAGCTGGCCCATGTTTTCTCTTAGGCTCTGATGCTGCCAGCAATCTTTGACACTCCTTGCCTTCTAGATGCATCACTCTAGTCTGTTTCCATTATCACATGAGCATCCTCTCCGTGTGGTCTCTGTCTTTCTGTCTCTCCTCTTCTAAAAGCACCAGTCATATTGGGTGAAAAGCCCACCATAATGTGTATGAAATAACATTAACAACAACCCTATTTCCAAATAAGCTCACATTCTGAGGTAGTGGGAGTTAGAACTCTAACACATTTTTTGACGTGTTATATAATTTAGCCCACAAAACATGCCCAGGAGGAACATAGCTGAGAACCTCCAACCAAGACACTTGAATTATTAAAACATTTTCTATCATGTAATAAACTAAGAGGCTGTCAATTGTAGCAAACCTAGTATATTCATGTTCAACATTTTCCATAGAATCAGCCTCAAACTTGTCCAGTGGATAGATGCTAAATAAATAAATAAAGACTTTGGCTGCAAGAGGGAAGAAAAGAACTCTTTGCTTGTGCGTCATGTGAACATGTTTTTATTTGGGGCATAATTAACATTTAATTAATTCAGTTTACTCTACTATTTTAATCAGAGTGGTGGTTTTCATATCCAGCAAAAATACCACTTTGGGGATGAGACACCTCATTTCAGAAAGACATTGAAAAGGTAGATTTATCATAAAAGATTTACTATATCAGTCCTCATCCTTTTCAAGTTTTTATTGCTAAGCAACTTATTTTCTTGATGTGCCCACAGAAGAAGCTATAATATGTCACCCAGGCAACCAGCCATTTACATAGTGAAATTATTAAAATAAACCTAGGATTTAACCATATTTTAAAAAATGGGTTTAAATTACCCTGCAGATCAGTATAATCTCATGAATAGTAGATAGGTAAAATCATAGGAAAAAAGATCTATCTGCCTATTCTGGCTTGAAATTCTTAGGGCTGAGGATCCATCTATTTGGCAAATGGAAATGAAGCTAAAATGCTTTAGCTACTCAACTCTGATGTTATCAAGATGAACCCAGAATTTATCCTGTATTAAAAAAAGGCCTAGATTATCATTTGATCTAGATAATATCATGTATTATAGGTTATTATTCCTGCAGTGATCTCACCTGCCTGCCTGCTTACTCTTGCCTGAAATCTCTAAGTGGGGACAAGATTGGAGACTTTTATTACACTGTTGGAGATGAGGCAGACTTCCTAATAATGTTTCATGGACTGAAATTCACACTATGGTGTAAGTGATTTGCTTTAGATATTCTCTTGCAGCAGATTTGGGGAGAGGAAGGTGCCTTGGTTAACAAGAAGAAATATAGTTCCTATGAGTGGGGGGAAGAAATCTCTAGTAATTATTCGTACTTTCATCAAGAACCCTAGAGATCAGCAATATAAACAGCTTCTTCATTATTTGTGTTTTGAGATTAATCTAAGGATTTGAATTATTCAGGTAACCGTACCACAGATATAGAGGTTGGGTCTGGATGCATATGGTTAAAATTAAACATTCAAAACTGGATTCATGATTTTTTTTTTCCCTTTAAGTCAGTTTCCCTTCTATTACTTCTTTTCAGAGAAGAGCACCATCATTAATCCAGTTGCACAAGTCAGAAATCTAGCTGACATCTTTAACATTGAACTCTTCACCACCTACATGTAATTGACCATCAGAAGCTTTTATTCTATAAATACCTCTTGAAAGTATGTACTCCCCTCCCTCCACTATCATAGCCACCACCATCCTAGCTTAAGCTACCATCATACGTCAGTAACTTCCCATTCCAAGTTGTAACTACTCTGGAATCTCTCCAGTGCAATCTGTTTTTCTTACTGCATTTGTATATTCATCCATTAATCTATTAATTAATTCAATAAGTATATGGTAAATTATCTACTCAGGGTCAGACATTGTTCTAGAGACTGGGAAATATCAGGGAATAAAATAAAATACCTGCTTCATGAAGAGAAATGTTTTAGCAGCAGGATATAAGCAATAAACAAAGCTACAGGATTACATAAAGAAATAATTATGCAGACAAAGGAAAGGAATATGAAAGGTAAGTGATATGAAAAAAATCAGGGGAAAGATACAGAACATGTGGAGAAAAGCTTTTTTGATACAATAATCATAAAAAGTTTCTCTAATAAGGTAATTTTGAGCAGCTACCTAAAGAAATTGTAGGAATTTATTTTGAGTGAGATGGCAATTCTTTAGAGAAATTTGATCAGAAAAGTTACTTAACCTCTTTAAATTTTGTAAGGTTATTCTGGCTGCTGGGTGGCATTAACTCTGTAGAGGATATTAACAGTGAAGGAAGAGAACTAGTTATGGATCTACTCAAGTAGTCCATAGGAGTAGAAGGCAATGGCACCCCACTCCAGTGCTCTTGCCTGGAAAATCCCATGGTGGGCTGCAGCCCATGGGATTGCGAAGAGTCAGACAGGACTGAGCTACTTCACTTTCACTTTTCACTTTCATGCATTGGAGAAGGACATGGCAACCCACTCCAGTGTTCTTGCCTGGAGAATCACAGGGATGGGGGAGCCTGGTGGCTGCCTTCTATGGGGTCGCACAGAGTCGGACACGACTGAAGCGACTTAGCACCAGCAGCAGCAAGTAGTCCAGGAAAAAAAAATGATGATGATTGCAAAATTAGAAAGGTCATGACTTGAGAAGCCAAGGGAAATAGACATTTAATTTATCTTGAAGATGAAGCAGACAGGTGTGTGTGGGGTGTGTGTGTGTGAAGGGAAAAAAAAAAACAACAACAAGAGATCTGTTTGGGGACGTGCTATTTTAAGTACCCATGAGTCTGTCTTGAGAACTCTTCAAGTGGCTGGTTGGAAGTCTGAGGTTTGGAACTGAAGATAATACATGGTCAATCTATAGATTATATCATAAGATTGCAGAGGACACCCTTGACAAGAAATGTTATGAAAAAAGAATATAGTCCTGAGGTTTGAGTCTTAGGCACTACAGTATTTGAAGATCAGGATGATGAAAAGACACCAGCATAGAGAACTGAGAAGAAACCACTAATGAAACAAGAGGGAAACTAAGAGTGCTGTGGTCTCTGTTGGATTGAAATGGGATTGCAGTACCTTTCTGGCTGAAGTACCCACTGGCATTCAGCTTCCCATTCTCTCTATATATGCTTTTGTAGGGCTAAATACCTACAAACTACATATCACGCTCCCCCGACCATTGGGGAGTTTTCTGGATTCTTCTAATGCACTGAAAGTAGAATAGAAGGTGATAGAAAGGAGGGTATTTTATTCTAATTATGGGGGCAGTTAAGACAGCGGCTGTAATATTGACAGGGAAATTGAGTACAGTGGCGCATAACAGATGAGTTAGTGGAAGTTTCAGGAGATTCAGTAGTAGGACAAATTTCTATATTCTTACTCAGCAACAGTAGTTTGTTTCCAAAGAAAAGCAAGGAAAGAAAAGAAAACCTTCCTCAGTGATCAGTGCAAAGAAATAGAGGAAAACAATAGAATGGGAAAGACTAGAGATCTCTTCAAGAAAATTAGAGATTCCAAGGGAACATTTCATGCAAAGATGGGCTCAATAAAGGACAGAAATGGTATGTACCTAACAGAAGCAGAAGATATTAAGAAGAGGTGGCAAGAATACACCGAAGAACTGTACAAAAAAAGATCTTCATGACCCAAATAATCATGAAGGTGTGATCACTGACCTAGATCCAGACATCCTGGAATGTGAAGTCAAGTGGGCCTTACGAAGCATCACTATGAACAAAGCTAGTGGAGGTGATGGAATTCCAGTTGAGCTGTTTCAAATCCTGAAAGATGATGCTTTGAAAGCTCTGCACTCAATATGCCAGCAAATTTGGAGATCTCAGCAGTGGCCACAAGACTGGAAAAGGTCAGTTTTCATTCCAATCCAAAGAAAGGCAATGCCAAAGAATGCTCACACTACCGCACAATTCACTCATATCACACACTAGTAAAGTAATGTTCAAAATTTTTCAAGCCAGGCTTCAACAGTATGTGAAGTGTGAACTTCCAAATGTTCATCCTGGTTTTAGAAAAGGGAGGAACCAGAGATCAAATTGCCAAATCTCCTGAATCATTGAGAAAGCAAGAGAGTTCCAGAAAAACATCTACTTCTGCTTTATTGACTATGCCAAAGCCTTTGACTGTGTGGATCAACCACTAACTGTGGAAAATTCTTCAAGATATGGGAATACCAAACCACCTGACCTGCCACTTGAGAAACCTGTATGCAGGTCAGGAAGCAACAGTTAGAACTGGACATGGAACAACAGACTGGTTCCAAATAGGAAAAGGAGTACATCAATACTGTATATTGTCACCCTGCTTATTTAACATATATGCAGAGTACATCGTGAGAAACGCTGGACTGGAAGAAACACGAGCTGGAATCAAGATTGCCAGGAAAATATTAATAACCTCAGATATGCAGATGACCCCACCCTTATGGCAGAAAGTGAAGAGGAACTAAAAAGCCTTGATGAAAGTGAAAGACGAGAGTAAAAAAGTTGGCTTAAAGCTCAACATTCAAAAAACGAAGATCATGGCATCTGGTCCCATCACTTCATGGGAAATAGATGGGGAAACAGTGGCAGACTTTATTTTGGGGGGCTCCAAAATCACAGCAGATGGTGACGCAGCCAAGAAATTAAAAGATGCTACTCCTCGGAAAGAAAGTTACGACCAACCTAGACAGAATATTAAAAAGCAGAGACATTACTTTGCCAACTAATGTCTATTTAGTCAAGGCTATGGTTTTCCTGTGGTCATGTATGGATGTGAAAGTTGGACTATAAAAAAGCTGAGTGCCAAAGAATTGATGCTTTTGAACTGTGGTGTTAGAGAAGACTCTTGAGAGTGGCTTGGACTTCAAGAAGATCCAACCAGTCCATCCTAAAGGAGATCAGTCATGAATATTCATTGGATGGTCTGATGTTGAAGTTGAAACTCCAATACTTCAGCCGCCTGATGCGAAGAGCTGACTCATTTGAAAAAACCCTGATGCTGGGAAAGATTGAAGGCAGGAGGAGAAGCAGACAACAGAGGATGAGATGGTTGGATGGCATCACCGACTCAATGGACATGAGTTTGTGTAAAGTCTGGGAGTTGGTGATGGACAGGGAGGCCTGATGTGCTGCATCCATGGGGTCACAAAAAGTCAGACCCAACTGTGACTGAACAGAACTGAAGTAGCTTCACTGGGGGTAATTTTTCTAAAAGTTCCCCCTCATGGTTTCATTTAAAAACAGTCAGTAAAATAAAGTAAAATAAAAATTAAAAACAAAACAAAACAGTCAGAGCTCCTTGGTCTTCAGTCAAAAATATCCTCCCATTTGTTACTGCAACTCCTCCTGTACCTTTCTAATCATTGCCTGCATTTATTCCCATTCTGCTTGGACTATATAGAGTGATTTACCCTTTCCTGACAGAACCATGACCAGTATAGGGCTTGGTCTGAGATGTCTCTCAAAGGTGGAAATCTGAGGTTCAATATCAGACTTGACTGTGCTAAAATACTGTGGTCAATTCATTCCCAGTGTAAATGGAATGCTAATATTCCATGGGTAATGGTTTACAATATGACTTCAGGGTTAGGCATTTCAAAAGGACAAGATTACAGAATTGGAGGTCTAGGAAATAGGTACGTAGATCAACCCTCTATAATGATCACCATGTGAGGGTATTCATGTCCGATACTAGTATTCTTCTGAGGACACATACAGAGAGAGTTCAGTAATTGGGCGGGGGGAGATATCAATTTTGTGGATATCTTTTCAATCACCTGGGGCTTGTTCACTGAGTTTATATACCAATTGTCCTGAGTATCCAGTATAGAGATAATGCATAAACTTGACCTCGTCAAAGATGAGCTGAATAACAGTATAGCCATGGTAATATTAATTGCCCTATCTAAAATTCTTTAGTAGTTTTCCATTTCTCTTAGGATAAAGACAAAAGTAATATTGATTTAAAATTTCTATGTAATGTAGCCATGTATCAATTAGGAGAATTGAGGTAATCCTGCAGTAATAAATATCCCAGTCTTCTCTCAGGCTTAAGTTATTTCTTTTTAATGGTTTCTTTCTCCATCATGCTAATGTCTATTGTGGGCTGACTGAAGCTTCACATAATCCTGTGTTTTTTTATTTTTATTTTTTTTTTGAAGAACCCAGACTGAGGGATCAACAATCATCTGAAGTTGTGCTGGTTGCTTCAAAGGGAGAATATGGTAAATCCCTTTCATTTCATTAGCCAGTTTACATCACATGCAGGGTCAGACCTGACTTCATGAAGTGAAGAAATATTACAGTGATGAGGAAAACTAGAACTGTTACTGCAGTCCACTATTTGAATCAGATTTTCAGTTTATTCTCTTTCCTACATCTGTATCATCCTTGTTCACCAGAAAAGACAGACCAAGTCCCATAGAATCACTGCATCCAGCTTAACTTCTAATTTTGACTACTGCTCAGTAGTCTGCAGTTGTGTCTGGACATGGGTCCTGCCAGGGTCCAGCCCTGGTGAATCCAGGGAATTCAAAGCAGGGATGGAGTCGGCGTCTTAGGAAAGAAATATTTAATTAGAGATATAAAGAGAGATTAGGAAAGAATAGTGTAGTAGGAAAATTAGTGGAGAAAAGAGGCTGATATTCCTTGGTTTACACAGAAAGCTAATACAGTCTCAAGACAAGAAACTTGCACCATCTACGTTAGGCCACAGGTGCCGGCTTGAATAGCGGAGAGTGCCCAGCCTTGGGCTCCCTCTCGCGTGGGTCTTAGAAGCCCGGGCAAATAAGCAGACATGGAGAGCCTCTGTGTTCCAAGGGATCAGCCTGAAAAGGAAAGGGAAGGAGAGGGAGAAAGAGAGAGAGTGTTGACATGCGGGGAGCCAGATTTCCAAGAAACCAGTTCGAGAAACTGGTCTGAGAAACTGATCCTTCCTTTATTGTCCAGGAAAGCTTTTTATACTTTTGTTTGTACATAGAGATCAATGGATAATACAAAGTAATGCAGGGTCAGCCGCCCTGACCCTTATCAAGACCGGGCTTTCTTTCTGCAAATCTTTCCGTATACAAAGGGTCTCAGGTGATTTATATTACCTTCTGGCCAAAAGGCCTGTTAACATTTTATGGCTCTCTTCCTTAATGAATGTTAATCTCACTTTCCCTGTAGTGTTTTTCTTTAATCTGCATCAGCTTCAAAGTACTAAATAAAGTTACATTAAAAGATATGAAAACTTGGCAGCAAGTATTGGCTCAACAATGAAACCCTTAATCAGTTTTATTCTAATGATTTTTCCTAGAATTTCTTAAGTTTTCAGTTGGCAGGCTATAAACAATTCACACGCGCAGTTGTAAGAATCCGGACAGACCAGTCAGGTAAGTTAGAAAGCTATCAGAGGGGTTTAAGCCAAGACATTCTTTTTATGCCCAGGAGACTCATTAACTGGAGCTCTAAGTTAATTCCTTTTAGAGGAAGGTGGTGCGGGACAGCCCCTGTTAATGTCAGAAGCATAAGCGAAAAGCATAACGCAGTAAGGCAGGCAGACTCTGGTTTTGGGGCAGATGCACAAGCAGATCCAGCAAGGCTCCCTTAAGGCCTGACTCGCCTTTGTCTGTTGGGCCCCTTAACCTCATGACCTTTGCCACGGGCAGGACTCCTTGTGCTGGCTCCTGGCAGGGTCCTTTTGGTCCAAAACCTATGAACTGAAATTTAAGTTACTTGACACACACATACCCAAAATGCAATGGCAAGACTAGGACAGGATAATCACAGTAAACAGTTCCAATCAGAAGGCAGAAGAATGTAAGTGATACAGAGATCACTGGTTCATAGCAGTTCTGAAATCTGCTGGGCAGATAGTGTAAGGACATTTATCTGGTGATAGAAATGATTAAACATGAGTGTTGTTAATTGAGGGGAACTGCACAGTGTATAATTACTCATTGTCCTTGACTCTGCCTCTGGGAGCTCTCTATTATTCCATTGAGCTTCACATATGAATAAATTAGAATATAAGCTTACCCTGGCCACTAAATTATTTTCTAGCCTGCTTCCTTTTGATAAAAACAGGACCAACAGTAATTGGTGGTTCATTGTAGTTGCTTTTGTTTATTATAGTTGTTGTTGCTGGTGTTGTCCAGACTCTTTGGCAGTCCAACTCAAAAGTTATATCTCTTGACTCCAGTAAATTCCATAGTTCTTTTATCAACAAGCCTCTTATCTTAAAAAACTTCTTTCCCATCTCTCTCCCCTCTCCCTTCTTTTACTCTTCCTCCTCTACCTCTTCTTCCCCTTCCCTTGCCTCATGTTCCTCTTCTTTTCACTGCCTCTTGCTCCCTCTGTCTCTCACACATACTTTTATTTCTGGTTAAAATTATTTTGTGATTATTAGACTATAATTTAGTTGGAAGAACAGCACACTCGGTTCCTCTTCTTTGAGCCACATTTATCCAGTTGGAAGGATGTTCACACTCTCAGATGAATCTCTACTCAGGAATTGTAATCCATTTAGAAATTTTCACCCTGAGTATAATGGCTTGATTTGACCCTTGCCACTATGTTCCAAAGCATTTTTCAATATTTTCTTGTAATATTTTGATTTATGAAGCAGTTACTATATCTCATTTCAAGAAAGCAGAAAACTACAAAATCACACATTAAGTTGGAGAACTTGGATGTATTTCCACATTAATGACTGCCACCACCCTCTACATATTTCTTAAACCTAATTTCTTCCCATCCATGCCTATATTCTGTCATTTTCCACACTGGCCTCTCAGTTCCTCATCTATATCATCCTCTCACCTGATACAGGGACTTCTCCCAAACTAAATAATCTTATTCCCCTTATTCATCAAGTTTACCCCTGTCTAGTGTTTAAGACCTCAGCTCTTATAATACTTACTCAGAGAAGCAAGCCTGCCTTTATTTGCATGACTCAGTCAAACATCTCCATCATAGACTCTTAGTTCTGGGTACTCTGTGTGCCTCTATTTAGATTACTATCATGTGAGCAAGGGTTTTATATTTTCATCATTGTATCCATAGCATGGACCTTTGCCTGAGACTTAATGGGTGCTAAATACTTACTTCTTAAGTGATGGATGCAGCAGAAAAAGACAAATTCTCTTTTTTTTCCCACCACCTCTTATATTCAATTAAGAGTGTGTGCATGCTCAGTTGTGTCCAACTCTTTGTAACCCCATGGATGATAGCTCCCAGAGCCACCTGGTAAGCCTCAATTATGAGTAGTCAAGCCCATATCAATGTGTGATACTATTTCTCTCCCACCTGACTTCCCCCTCTTATTACCAATGTTATCACCTGGGTTCTTATAGCCTGTATCATTACATGACCTCAATATTTGTGCCACATATAAAGTATTGTGCACCTACAGGCATACTTAGCATCATGGCTCCATTCAAAGACCTCCAAGAGTAGATAAAAATGAACTAAAAATACTATTTCTGAAAATCACCCCCGTATTGTATATTTTATCAGCATGAAAGTGTTAGTGGCTCAGTCGTGTCTGACTCCTTTGTGACCCCATGGACTGTAGCCCACCAGGCTCCTCTGCCCAAGGAATTCTACAGGCAAGAATACTTGAGTGGGTTGCCATTTCCTTTTCCAGGGAATTTTCCCAACCCAGGGATTGAACCTGGGTCTCCCACAATGCAGGTGGATTCTTTACAGTCTGAGCCACCAGGGAAGCCCAACTTAGTGCGTAAGTGCCCCAACTTCTGATGTCAGGAACACTCTGGAGCTACCCTTCACTAGAGAAGTTGATCTGAAGCCTATGAAATTAGAATCCCAAACAAAATTATCTCCAGAGCCCATAAGACCTCACCCGACAGTCACAAAACATTTGCATTTCCAGTTCCCCACTCAGGAGGCAATGGTCTTGCTCATGCAACAGAAATGAAGGACTGCTCAGTATTTCCCTGTGGTGGGTTAGCCTAAACTAATCCAGAAGAACATTTTCTCTGTGAAGGCCTACATTACTTCTTAATCACTTGATTCCACCAAGAGGCTGCTGATTCTCCTCTCCCAAATAGATAGCTGTCTAAAGTTGGCCTCCGTGGTAAGGAAGGCGGGTATGAATGCCAAACACGGAACAGACTGAAAGAGCCAAGACTGAGCACACAAATCACCTCCCCAGAATTCCCCAATGCAGAGAATGGATTTCACTGCTTTGTTAGTTATGCTACCAGAGTGCATCTCTAATGCCTCTTCTCTTCATTCATGAGTGTTTAAACATTTTAATGAATATGTTATTTACTGTAATAAAGTCAGAGTCTGCTATTAAATTAATAGAGCAGTGTAACCAAGAATCCCTTAACAACAATTTATCCCTGCTCAGAATTACTGAATTCTAAACACAAGATTTCTGGCCGTTTGAATCCTTTGCTGGTCTACAGATATTGCATAAATACTCTTTAGCTGCAAATAATAAAATCAGATTGAATTTAATGTGTATGTGTGTGTATGCATGTGTACCTATGCATATTATTCATCAACATGGTCTTTAAAGTAGTGTCTTCTGGAGATAAAGAGCCTAGTTCAAATGCCAGCTTTACTAGCTGGTTATCCTTAGGCAAGTTATATTCTCTATAAGCCATAGTTTTCTCATCTATAAAATGAGAACAATATGGAGTTTCCCTCCTTGGGTTGTTTGGGCTTCCCTGGTGGTTCAGTGGTAAATCCACATGCCACGCAGGAGATGTGAGTTTGATTCCTGAGTCAGGAAGATCCCCTGGAGAAGGAAATGGCAACGCACTCCAGTATTCTAGCCTGGAAAATCCCATGGACAGAGGAGCCTAGCAGGCTGCAGTGGATGGGGTCTCAAACAAGTCAGACACAAGTTAGTGACTGAACAACAGCAACAACACTGGGTTGTTCAAATAAAACAAGAGATTATGCATGAAACATGATGCCTGACACACATTAAGGCTATAAATATTAGCCATTGATATCAAATGAAAGAGCTGATCTTGGTCACCACTAACTTTTAGAACTTTTTGAAAATTAGAAAAATCCCCCTCTTCTTGCAACAGAAGCAAAATGGGTCAAATTTTGGCACTCTGTGTGGAGTATGAACTGGATTTCAGCCCACAGACACCTTCTTAGTTGACAAGAGTACAACTTGTCTAACCAAGAGTACTGGACCCAGGAGTTATCTTGCCTCCTTCCTCACCACTTCAGTCACACATAGTTTCTTTTTACCTTCATTCATCATTTTTAAAATTTGGGGATGACTATGGTTTCACATGATCAATGGAAAATGATCTCTAAAAAGAATTTCTATTTCTTCTTTGGAGTAGATCTCCTAAAGGAAAAGATTTTGCCTTTTTATCTCTGATTCCTCAGCAACTAGCTCAGAACTTATCCTGTAATGGAAACTCAATAAATGACTGTTGAATGAGTGAATAAATAAATTAATAACAAATAATTTTGCCATTTAATGACCTAAAATTCAAGCTAGGCTTAAATTGATCAATCCTATTAGAATTTCTCTCACTAATAATTTAAATATCTCTAATACCATGATAACACAAATATTTCACATAGTTCCAAAGAGTCATTCTATATCATAAAAATCATAATAAGCACATGTGACTGGGAAAGAGGAACCAAATGATATGGAAAATTAAGCTCTTAACCAGACAGTGACCTCTAGATAGGAACTGATCCAAATTTAGGGGACTATTTCTAGCTTCAAGATTCTTCAGAACAGTCTTGCTGTTTCTTAATCAGGCTCGAATTCATGACTGCACAGCCAATCTAGGGCAATAAGTGATACTGAAATGCCCAAACAGTTGACTCCCTCTCCTGCTGCTGTTTCCCTGAATTAGCCAATTGTTTGAGTTCTAGTCTATAAAAACAAGACAATTTTTTGAGTTCTAGTCTATAAAAACAAAGACATCTAGTCTATAAAAACAAAAACAAAGACATTGTTCCTCCAAAGACATCCAAAGAATGTACTTCAGAATCTTCTCCCATTCAGAGAGTATGGCAAGAGCCAAACACAAATATAGAACCATAACACTGGCTCAGTCAATGAAACACAGCAGCGCCAAAATACAATCATATTACGTAAAATCTTGATACAAAGGCAGAGTTTGCAGCATGTCAAAGACAGTGAAATGTATTTGCATTAGTTCAGTTTCACAGCCTCAAAAGGAAAATCTAAATAGTTGAAGCAATCTTTTAAAATTATAACCTAACCAACAAAGCCTACCCTGACTGTTATATTTAAATTATAGTTTCTTCCCATATCTCACTGCCTCCTGCATTTTTTGACCCTCCTAATATGGCTCTGAAATTTATTTTATCAATAGAATTCATCCTTTCTGATTTGTCATAACTCTTTTTTTTTATTTTTTTTATTTTTTTTAATTTTAAAATCTTTAATTCTTACATGCGTTCCCAAACATGAACCCCCCTCCCACCTCCCCTCCCCATAACATCTCTCTGGGTCATCCCCATGCACCAGCCCCAAGCATGCTGTATCCTGCATCAGACATAGACTGGTGATTCGATTCTTACATGATAGTATACATGTTAGAATGCCATTCTCCCAAATCATCCCACCCTCTCCCTCTCCCTCTGAGTCCAAAAGTCCGTTATACACATCTGTGTCTTTTTTGCTGTCTTGCATACAGGGTCGTCATTGCCATCTTTCTAAATTCCATATATATGTGTTAGTATATGTATTGGTGTTTTTCTTTCTGGCTTACTTCACTCTGTATAATCGGCTCCAGTTTCATCCATCTCATCAGAACTGATTCAAATGAATTCTTTTTAATGGCTGAGTAATACTCCATTGTGTATATGTACCACAGCTTTCTTATCCATTCATCTGCTGAAGGACATCTAGGTTGTTTCCATGTCCTGGCCTTAATGGCTTACTATGGCTGCTGTTGCTTGTCTGTCTCCACCCAATGTGTGTGTGTGTGTTATCTCACTACTATATGCCAGGGATCTAGAACCCAACCAAGTGTGGATCAAGGCTCTCAATAAATACTTTCTGAATGAATGAATGTCATTTCTTTGAAATATTTTATTTTCTACTACATAGAAAATAAATCCACTGATGAAGGCTATGCATCCTTCCTGTCTCTGTTTTATCCTTCTTCTTGCCCACATCACTACAAACCTATGGACTCCTGTTACATGATGGATATGCACGTTCTTTCCTATATCAGGACCGTCTCACATGTTGTTCCCTTGGAACACGCTCCTCTCTACTTCCTCCTTCTACCAGTCCCCCGTTCCCTTAATTTGCCAAGTTCTTAATGGTTACTTATCTTTCTAAAGGTTATTTTTCTATAGGGTCTTCCTTTATTATCCTAAGCATCTCCCTGCCCACCCCCCGACATATATACACATCTTTATTTTTCTCCATCTTAGTGGTAAACACAATTTACAGATTTTTTTTTCCCTCTCTGTTCCTCTGTTAGACTCTGTGCCATGAGAATAAGAATTTCATATTTCCCTAGTGGTTTCCCAGACTCAGCACATAACAGACACTCCCCAAATTTGAATAAGTGAGTAGACAATTCCATTCTCTCAGACCAATGCTCTTTAGTTTCTTTTTCAAAGGATTTTTTTAAAAAGAATATACAATACATGTCTTCAGTGTGCTTGACCCTTTATTTTCACGATTTAGACTTCTGACTCTAATTTAAAGTGAAAATTAATATGTTCATTCTTCGTTAAGTTAGCACGGCCAGGCAGTGCTTTACCTACAGCTATTCATAAGTTCCCAGAGTTTAGTGTCATGACTGAAACTAATACAACATTTGGGCATCTTCTCCCTAATTTTTTTTTGTGAATATGTTTGTGAGAGATTAGACTTACGGGAAATGATTTACACTAGTTAATTACTGATGTGTCCATACTCATACATTTTACTCTCATCTGAATCAATATGCAATTCAGACTAGCCCTAAATCCTCTCCACTTTTATTTCATATAAATTTATTACTCCTCACTCAGTGCTGTAAAGTTTAATTAAAGCTAGTGACTGCAACTTGATTACTCTAATTACTTGACACATAGTTTGTGAGCATTTACAATGCTAAGTGCTAAGCAGGGATCAATTCCTCCTATTTTGTATTAAACTATTTTTTTGACCACCATCCATAGAAAAGAAATTTTGCAGGTCCCTAGAGAGTATGCAATCTACAGTCTGTCTTCAGTGAGTGAAGGAATTGGACATGCCTAAACTCATAATTTAGTCATTGTGTTTGTTGCTTTGTTTGCTTATATGTTTGTTTCAGAAAACTTAGAATATATCCACAAATATATATTTATTAAGAGTGCACCATAAAATTGTGACTTTTTTTCTTTTAAGTCATGACTCCACTATCCCCTCTTACTCACTTCCATCCTTGTACTGTCATTATCTGCTGGTCTGGATTTTCCTTCCAGGCCACTGACTATTCAAAGCATCTCTTAAACCTCACATCTCCCTGAAGACGGCTGTGATTATCACAAATTCCTTATATCTCAACTCTTTGACTTATGTAATATTTACATCTATTACTACCTCATTTTTGTTCATTCACATATTACCTAACATTACTTTCAGAAGTTTCATGAGTGAGTATCTTGTTTTCATGGCAAGTAATCACCATGACAAAAATACAATCACTTTCCTTAAAGGAATTTTTATAGTGTTAGGAAAAAAAATTATTCTATATTTGAACAATAATATAACAAATAACTATACATTTACTCTTTAAGATGTATTTAAAATTAAAAATTGAGTTACTTTCTCTAAGCCTAAACTTCCCTTCTTCCCTACCCCCACCATCACATTTATCCCCAGATGTGCCTATTATAAAGCATTTGGTACCAGAATTTATTTTTTCCTGCTCTGAAACCTTTTAAGTCCTTCACCACTTAAGCTCTATACTATGAGTAAGCTCTATACTCATCCTCCAAAAAGGGAGGATCAAAGGCCCATATTGGGAAACACACTCATTGTGGTCCCCTCACTGCTTTCAGAGGAGATCCCCCCCCCAAACTTATGTTCTATCAACGCAACCATTCGTCTGAGCCTCATACTCATCAACTGACAAAGAATCTCAGGTACAGACTTTTGAGTTTGTTCCAAATTGAGACTTTCTCTCTGTCTCCCTGCAGGTACATTCAGTCCTAAAACTAAAGCCACAAAGAAAACAGACAGATAGAAGAGGTGAAACTACAGAACAGAGGAGAAAATCTTGAGATTTCTAGATCACTGGAAGGACTCTCCAAAGAGTCCCTTGACTTCATTGTCTTCACAAGCTTTCAAATCCATAACTCTAAAGAAATATTAAAGAATCACAATGGCAGTAAAATCTTCACTTGAAGTTCATGCCTATAAAGTTTACCCATCTGGTACTTTAAATATTTCAAAGTTCTATTTATATGTCTTTATTTTTCCATTTTCCTAGGGAGAACTCCTTCATACAAAGCTTTGAGTTTCTTTTAATTGGATAAATTTGACATGTAGTATTGTGGAAACTTAAGTATATGTTATATTAGTTTGATGCATTTATATATTATAATATAGTTGTCATTGTAATGATATTTATCACAATACTTATAGTACAAGGTTACTATCTATGTTAAACAAACTGTATATTAAATCTCTATGGCTGCTTTAGCACTTGTTATAAGTTTGTACCTTTAAACGGTAGCAATCTTATCCTTGCACCCACCCCTCAACCCCCAGTAAGCACCATTTTACTTTTTTTTTACATATTTGATCTTTTAAAAAATATTCTACATATAATTAATATCATACAATACTTGTCTTTCTCTAAGTTTATCTCACTTAGCATAATGTGCTCAAGGTCCATCCATGTTATTGCAATTGGCAGGATTTCCTCCTTTCTCATGGCTGAATAAATAGTTCATTATGTATATATACTTTTTAATCTATCCATTCATTGATGGCATCTGAGAACTATAAAAAATTTTAATAGATGGTTTACAAGGGTAGTTCAAGGAACCATCCTTGAAGTTTTTCTTAAGAAGATTTTTATTATTATATTTCACCAAGAAAATAGAGTGGGCAATTTAGTAAATCTCTCCCAAACACAAGGGAAAAGCCTGCGGTGAGAACAGTGAGCAACTGTTTTGTTTTCAGTGCCAACAGACTAGAGGAATTCTTCCAAAGGGTCATGATTAAAATGACAGATTCCATATACCCATTTAACTTGCTTCTTCCTGAACCCTTATTAAATTTACATTGAAGATAATTTTTTAAAGACATAGGACTAGAAAAAATACAATATTCATAAAATATGGAAGCTAGAAGGCAGAGGAATGTGTGGTAACTGATTTTGTAGGCTGAGAGCCAAATCATACACCTAGATCTTTGGTGGCAAAAGCTGGCAAGCAAATCAGTTTTATTAAAGAATCCTCAAGAGGGTCAGCACCTAAGATACTCTTGAAATGGAAGGGAGACCAGGTTGAGGGTTAACTTATGTGCATTGAGTGGAATCTGTCCTATTAGGTTCCTGTCCCCACGCCACATTTTTGGGAAAGTGTTCCTCCCTCAGTTTCTACTTTGACATGTAAGGACTCTTGGAAGTTGCTATTATATCCTAATAAATTAGCAAAACAGCTGAAAAAATAATAAAAACAATTCTTCTTAAATCCACCAGAAATGAGGTCAGTGAGCAAAGAGCTGTGCCTCCAAATTGGAGAGAGAGAGAGAGAGAGAAATGTGAACAGAGAATCACCTAAGCAAATCCCAGAAGCAAAACCTCCTGAGGACAAGTGTGGGGTAGGAAAACTGAACTGTAACTGACAAAGTCCTTGAAGCTCAGTATGCAAGTCTGAGAGTTAAAAACTACAGGGGGTCCAAAATATACTAGCAGCTCTTATAACTCAATACCAGAAAAGCAAACAACCCAATCAAACAGTGGGAAAAAGGCCTAAACATACATTTCTCCAAAGAAGACATACAGATGGCTAACAAACACATGAAAATATGCTTAACATCTCTCATTATTACAGAAATGTAAATAAAAATTATAATGAGATATCACCTCACAGTGGTCAGAATGGCTATCATCAAAAAGTCTACAAAAAATAAATGCTGAAGAGGGTATGGAGGAAAATGAATGCTCTTGCACTGTTGGGAATATAAATTGATACAGCCACTATGGAAGACAGTATGGAGATTCATTAAGAGACTAGGAGAAAAACCACCATATGACTCAGCAGTCCTACGCCTAGGCATAGGAGTAGGAAACCAAAATTGAAAAAGACACATATACCCCAATGTTCACTGCAGCACTCACTATTTACAATAGCTAGAACATGGAAGCAACCTAGATGTCCATTGACAGATGAATGGATAAAGTTGTAGTACATATACACAATGGAATATTACTCAGCCGTTAAAAGGAAAGCATTTGAGTCAGTTCTAATGAGGTGGATGAACCTACAGCCTATTATACAGTGAAGTAAGTCAGAAAGAGAAAGATAAATATAATATACTAACACATATATACGGAATCTAGAAATATGGTACTGACGAAATTACTTGCAAAGCAAGCATGGAGACACAAACATAGAGAACAGACTTATGGACATGGGGAGAGGGGAGGAGAGGGTGATGGGCATGAAGAGAGTAACATGGAAACTTACATTACCATATGTAAAATAGATAGCCAAAGGGAATTTGCTGTATGGCTCAGGAAACTTGAACAGGGGCTCTGTATCAACCTAGAGGGGTGGGATGGGGAAGATGGGTGGGATGGGAAAGATGGGAGGGAGGGAATATATGTATACCTGTGGCAGATTCATGCTGATGTTTGACAGAAAACAACATAATTCTGTAAAGCAGTTATCCTTCAATTAAAAAATTAAAAAGGGATAAACCCATTAGTGGTGGGGGAAACTACAGGGGACCTAGCCATAGGGGGAATCCTCACACCTTTGCAAGTTTTGCCTCCTAGAGCTTGACCAGATTCTCATGCCTGGAGAAAAGTCATCTCCTGCTTCCAGCAGGAGAGGTAAAAACACCAAATGAAATGCACCAAAGCATCCCCTCTTCTTACCAAGGTCTCCCCTTGAGAAAAACTACTTTATCAGTCACTAAACTATCTGGGCTTTTTCAGAGCCTCACCTAACTAGAGGAAGAACCTACACCCTACTTTAACCCACTCTAGACTTCCACAAGGGAAAAGGGAAATACCTAACTCTGTGCAACTTTGCCATCCTGTCTTAACTGGGGGGAAGGAGAGGGAGACGGAGAAGCATTGGTGAAGTTCACAGTCAAAAGGCACAAGCTTACTAAAAGTCTCTTTCTATTTCTCTATTGAAATGACAAAAACTAAAAAGTGGTGTAATATAAAAATAGGAACAAAGAACAAAGGCAATGAATAAAAAGAAATAACAAATTTGGTAGGTATTATTCCATTGTATCAATAATCATTTAAAACTCCAATGGTCTAAATACACAAACTAAAAAAAAAAAAAAAAAACATAGATTCCGTTGGTTGGTCAAAAGGTCTAACTATATATTATAAGAAACTCACTCAAAAAGATTCTTATAAGGTCAAAAGTCAGAAGGTGGAAAAATATATACCATGCTGCTGCTGCTGCTACTAAGTCACTTCAGTCGTGTCCGACTCTGTGCGATCCCATAGACGGCAGCCCACCAGGCTCTGCCATCCCTGGGATTCTCCAGGCAAGAACACTGGAGTGGGTTGCCATTTCCTTCTCCAATGCATGAAAGTAAAAAGTGAAAGTAACACTAATCAAAAGAAAAGTAGGAGTAGCTATATTAATTTCTGGTAGAGCAGAAATTAAAAGCAAAGAAACAGAAATAAATTCAGCGATAAAGAGGAGCATTCTATAATGATGACAGTGTAAATTCTCCAAGGAAATCCCTAATTTGCATGTGCCTAAAAAAGAGCTCCAAAATACATAGACAAAATGATAAAACTGCAGGAAGAAACAGATGAATCTACTATTATAGTTGGGTATATCAGAGAGCATATATTTTAACTCATTCTGCAAGGTCAG
This sequence comes from Ovis aries, assembly GCF_016772045.2. Taxonomy (NCBI): domain Eukaryota; kingdom Metazoa; phylum Chordata; class Mammalia; order Artiodactyla; family Bovidae; genus Ovis; species Ovis aries. The sequence goes on along the minus strand of NC_056068.1, from coordinate 66,564,877 downwards.
CATTACTCTAATACCAAAACCAGATGAAAACATTACAAGAAAATTATAGACCAGTATCTCTCATGAATATACACACAAAAAGTTTCAACAAAATATAAGCAAGTCAATTCTGTGTATGAAAAATTATACCTTGACCAAAGTGGGATTTCTCCCAAGTATGCAATATGCAAGCCTGATTCCATATTCAAAAATCAATTAATGTAGTCCATCACATGAGCAGGCTAAACAAGAAAAATCTAGTTAATCATATTAATAGATGAAGAGAAAGCATTTGACAAAATTCAACCCTCAGGATAAAAATGCAAGAAACTATAAACAGAACTTCAACGTGATAAAGATTACACACACACTTGCAACTAACAGCATTTGGTGATAAGAAACTCAAAGCTTTTCCGCTAAAATCAGAAATAAAGCAAGAATGTTCACCCTCACATATCTTTTTAGCATCATACTCTAAGTCTTAATTATTGCAACATGACAAGAAAAGGAAATAAAATACATACAAATTGGTTGGGAAGAAATATATAATTCTCCGTTCACAAGTGACAAGATTATCTATGTAGAAAATTCAAAGGAATAAACAAAAACTTCTCTCAGACTAGTAATTATAGGAAGGTTACACGAAAGATGTTTATACAAGAGCCAATTGCCTTCCTATATATCAGCAACAAACAGGTAAAATTCGACATTAAAAAATACCACAAATTTAGTGGCTTAGAGCAATCTACATTTATTGTCTCATTTTTTGTGTGGGTCAGGAGTTCAGCAATGACTAACTGAGTCCTCCAATTCAGTCTATGTAAGTCTGTAAGCAAGGAATAAGCTAGGACTGGGGTCTCATCTGAAAGGGCAACTGGTGTAGGATTTACTTCAAGACCATGCGGTTGTGCTGTAGGAATTCAGGTCAGTCAGGACAATTGGATTGAGGAATTACTGTCTTTGTGGGCCAACAGCCAGAGGCTGCCCTCAGTTCTTTGCCACGTGGACCTCTCCATAGGGTATCTCATCATGTGGAGGTTACACCCTTTCCTTTATCTTCCATCCACACATTCCTGTGTCTCCTTTCCCATATAAATATCTCCCATACAACACTTAGGGGCTATTTACTGTCAAGGTCAGGAGTGCTTTTTTTTTTTTAATTGGAGCATAGTTGATTTACAATGTTGTGTTAGTTTCAGGTATATGGCAAAATGAGTCAGTTATAGATATATCCGCTCTTTTTGAGATTCTATTCCCATATATGTTATCACAGAGTATTGAACAGCATTCCCTATGCTATACAGCGGTGGTTCTTATTAGCTATCTATTTTATATATAGTAGTGTGTATATGGAGAGGGCAATGGCACCCCACTCCAGTACTCTTGCCTGGAGAATCCCATGGATGGAGGAGCCTGGTGGGCTGCAGTCCATGGAGTCAGTAAGAGTCGGACACGACTGAGTGACTTCACTTTCACTTTTCACTTTCATGCATTGAAGAAGGAAATGGCAACCCACTCCAGTATTCTTGCCTGGAGAGTCCCAGGGATGGGGGAGCCTGGTGGGCTGCCGTCTATGGAGTCGCACAGAGTCGGACACAACTGAAGTGACTTAGCAGCAGCAGCAGCAGTGTATATATTGGAGAAGGAAATGGCAACCCACTCCAGTATTCTTGCCTAGAGAATCTCAGGGATGGAGGAGCCTGGTCGGCTGCCATCTATAGGGTCGCACAGAGTCAGACAAAACTGAGGCAACTTAGCAGCAGCAATAACAGTGTGTATATATCAGTCCCAATTTTCCAACTTATCCCTTTATCCCCTCCCCATAGGATTTCCATGGTGGTTTAAATTGTAAAGTGTCTGCCTGCAATGTAGTAGATCTGGGTTTAATCCCTGGGTCAGGAAGAGCCTCTGGAGAAAGTAATGGCAACCCACTGCAGTATTCTTGCCTGGAATATTCCACAGATAGAAGAGCCTAGCAGGCTACAGCCCATGGGTTCGCAAAGAGTTGGCCATGACTGAGCAACTAGCACTGTCCCTTCCCCCTGGTAGTCATAAGTTTGAACGCTTTTCTTAAAGAGAAGAAAAACCGATTGTGGGACTAGATCACATTGGTTCAAATCAGTGAAGAAATACACAAACCTCTTCATTAGGAGCTCTCAGGGTCAGACTGCTGCCTATGTGGTATGACCAGACTCCCAATTCTTAAATAGATAGAGAGGAAGAGGACTGCAGTTTTATCAAATGATAAAGCTAGTGTACAACTGTCTCCTTATGACTATGGTTTTACAAGCCGCCTGCCATACAGCTAACACAGAAACATGACTGTTCTTTTTTTCTTGCATATGAAGTTAAGTGGTAAACCCTCAAGAAACACACAATGTGATTATTTCACCGGTTTCACTCTGTTAAAAACAGAGAGCATCATCTCTCCTTTTGAACGCACTACTGTGTTAAGAAACAGAGACTCTGTGTGAGAAACCTCCTTTCAGGAGATTCTTTTCTTGAAAGAGAAAGTGAATTTGCACACTGTCTCCAACTCTTTGCAACTCTACGGACTATAGCCCACCAGGCTCCTCTGTCCATGGGATTTTCCAGGCAAGAATACTGAAGTGGGTTGCTATTTTCTTCTCCAGGGGATCTTCCCAACCCAGAGATCGAACTCAGGTCTCCCACACTGCAGGCAAACTCTTTACCCTCTGAGCCACCAAAGAATCACTTCACGTCTTCAGTACAGTTCAGTTCAGTCGCTCAGCCATGTCCAACTCTTTGTGACCCCATGAATCACAGCATGCCAGGCCTCCCTGTCCATCACCAACTCCCGGAGTTCACTCAGACTCACATCCATCTAGTCAGTGATGCCATCCAGCCATCTCATCCTCTGTCGTCCCCTTCTCCTCCTGCCCCCAATCCCTCCCAGCATCAGAGTCTTTTCCAATGAGTCAACTCTTCACATGAGGTGGCCAGTGTACTGGAGTTTCAGCTTTAGCATCATTCCTTCCAAGGAACACTCAGGGCTGATCTCCTTCAGAATGGACTGGTTGGATGTCCTTGCAGTCCAAGGGACTCTCAACAGTCTTCTCCAACACCACAGTTCACAAGCATCAATTCTTCAGTGCTCAGCTTTCTTCACAGTCCAACTCTCACATCCATACATGACTACTGGAAAACTATAGCCTTGACTAGATGGACCTTTGTTGGCAAAGTAATGTCTCTGCTTTTCAATATGCTATCTAGGTTGGTCATAACTTTTCTTCCAAGAAGTAAGCGTCTTTTAATTTCATGGCTGCAGTCACCATCTGCAGTGATTTTGGAGCCCCAAAAAACAAAGTCTGACACTGTTTCCACTGTTTCCCCATCTATTTCCCATGAAGTGTTGGGACCAGATGCCATGATCTTCATTTTCTGAATGTTGAGCTTTAAGCCAACCTTTTTACTCTCCTCATTCACTTTCATCAAGACGCTTTTTAGCTCCTCTTCACTTTCTGCCATAAGGGTGGTGTTATCTGCATATCTGAGGTTATTGATATTTCTCCCAGCAATCTTGATTCCAGCTTGTGTTTCTTCCAGTCCAGCATTTCTCATGATGTACTCTGCATATAAGTTAAATAAGCAGGGTGACAATATACAGGCTCGATGTACTCCTTTTCCTATTTGGAACCAGTCTGTTGTTCCATGTCCAGTTCTCACTGTTGCTTCCTGACCTGCATATAGGATACTCAAGAGGTAGGTCAGGTGGTCTGGTATTCCCATCTCTTTCAGAATTTTCCACAGTTTATTGTGATCCAAACAGTCAAAGGCTTTGGCATGTCAATAAAGCAGAAATAGACGTTTTTCTGGAACTCTCTTGCTTTTTCCATGATCCAGCAGATATTGGCAATTTGATCTCTGGTTCCTCTGCCTTTTCTAAAACCAGCTTGGACATCAGGAAGTTCATGGTTCACGTATTGCTGAAGCCTGCCTTGGAGAATTTTGAGCATTACTTTACTAGCGTGCCAGATGAGTGCAATTGTGTGGTAGTTTGAGCATTCTTTGGCAATGCCTTTCTTTGGGATTGGAATGAAAACTGACCTTTTCCAGTCCTGTGGCCACTGCTGAGTTTTCCAAATTTGCTGGCACATTGAGTGCAGCACTTTCACAGCATCATGTTTCAGGATTTTAAATAGCTCAACTGGGATTCCATCATCTCCACTAGCTTTGTTCGTAGTGATGCTTTCTAAGGCCCACTTGACTTCACATTCCAGGATGTCTGGCTCTAGATGATTGATCACACCATCGTGATTATCTGGGTCATGAAGATCTTTTTTGTACAGTTCTTCTGTGTATTCTTGCCATCTCTTCTTAATATCTTCTGCTTCTGTTAGGTCCATACAATTTCTGTCCTTTATCGAGCCCATCTTTGCATGAAATATTCCCTTGATATCTCTAATTTTCTTGAAGAGATCTCTAGTCTTTCCCATTCTGTTCTTTTCCTCTATTTCTTTGCCTTGATCACTGAGGAAGGCTTTCTTATTTATTCTTGCTATTCTTTGGAACTCTGCATTCAGATGTTTATATCTTTCCTTTTCTCCTTTGCTTTTCACTTCTCTACTTTCACAGCTATTTGTAAGGCCTCCTCAGACAGCCATTTTGCTTTTTTGCATTTCTTTTCCATAGGGATGGTCTTGATCCCTGTCTCCTGTACAATGTCATGAACCTCTGTTAATAGTTCATCAGGCATTCTATCCATCAGATCTAGGCCCTTAAATCTATTTCTCACTTCCACTGTATAATCATAAGAGATTTGATTTTCATGTCTTAAGGGAAGATAAATCAGAGTTTGAATCTACCCAGTAGTGCAGGTGACTCTTATTGATACAGGCTAAGTAAAGTAGCATTCCTTTGGTCCCCTAGATTTTCTCTGGAGAGGACTCAAATGATTTGGGAGTTTCTTTGGAAGAATCATGATAAATAACCTAAGTAAAGCCAATTTAACACAGTTTGAGGCTTCCAAAAACATGGTATTGACCAATTATATAAAGATTCTGATTTTCAAAGACAAAGATTCTGATTTTCTTGGCATTTCTGAAGAACTTGTATTCCTTTCCAATAACTAGTAACTGTTTCCTAAAAGAGGGGTGGGAGTAGAAATAAGGAAAAACTGAAGGGACAGGAAGCAAGGAAAGGATCAAATGGAACAGGAAGAGCAGGGAAGATTTTTATGAATAGACGAGATACGTAGCAAATAATATTTCTACTACTGCATTACATTTACCTTAATTATAAGGTCAGTCATGAATTAATAACATTGATTAAGCTCTGAAATGAATATACTATCATTGTTTATGGAATTTGATTTGAAATTTTATTTCTACTGGTCTAGGAAAAGCTGTTTGTTATCAGGACTACAAGTTGCCTGTCTGACTTTTTAAATTCTTCCCTCACATTTTAGCATTCTGGGAGGAAATGCTTTAAAAGGATGAGGAACCAGGCCAACATTTTTTTTCTGAAGCTTAATTTTTAAAACTTGAATCAACCAGAAGGTCTTTCAAACTTACTTGAATGACAACAGGGCTAACATGAGAGAAGGTAGAGAAGAGGTGAAGGGGACCTCTCTCACACATATTAACTACATGTGATTTATAGGGTCTTTGCAGACACAGCATACACAGAAGAACTGTACGAAAAAGATCTTCACAACCCAGATAATAATGATGGTGTGATCACTCATACTCACCTAGAGCCAGACATCATGGAATGTGAAGTCAGGTGGGCCTTAGGAAGCATTACTATGAAAAAAGCTAGTGGAGGTGATGGAATTCCAGTTGAGCTATTTCAAATCCTAAAAGGAGATGCTGTGAAAGTGTTGCATTCAATATGCCAGCAAATTTGGAAAACTCAGCAGTGGCCACAACACTGGGAAAGGTCAGTTTTCATTCCAATACCAAAGAAAGGCAATGCCAAGGAATGCTCAACCTAACACAATTGCACTCATCTCACATGCTAGTAAAGTAATGATGAAAATTCTCCAAGCCAGGCTTCAGCAATATGTGAACCATGAAATTCCAGATGTTCACACTGGTTTTAGAAAAGGCAGAGGAACCAGAGATCAAATTGCCAATGTCTGCTGGATCATCAAAAAAGGAAGAGAGTTCCAGAAAAACATCTATTTCTGCTTTATTGACTATGACAAAGCCTTTGACTAGGTGGATCACAATAAACTGTGGAAAATTCTGAAAGAGATGGGAATACAGACCACCTGACCTGCCTCTTGAGAATCCTATATGCAGGTCAGGAAGCAACAGTTAGAACTGGACACGGAACAATAGACTGGTTCCAAAAAGAAAAAGGAATATGTTAAGGCTGTATATTGTCACCCTGTTTATTTAATTTACATGCAGAGTACATCATGAGAAATACTGGGCTGGAGGGAGGACAGGCTGGAATCAAGATTGCTGGGAGAAATATCAATAACCTCAGATATGCAGATGACATCACTCTTATGGCAGAAATTGAAGAAGAACTAAAGAGGCTCTTGATGAAAGTAAAAGGAGAGTGAAAAAGTTGGCTTAAAGCTCAAAATTCAGAAAACTAAGATCATGGTATCCGATCCCATCACTTCATGGCAAGTAGATAGGGAAACAGTGGAAACAGTGACTGACTTTATTTTTTTGGCTCCCAAATCACTGCAGATGGTGATTGCAGCCATGAAATTAAAAGACTTACTCCTTAGAAGGAAAGTTATGACCAACCTAGACAGCATATTAAAAAGCAGAGACATTACTTTGTCAACAAAGGTCCATCTAGTCAGGGCTATGGTTTCTCCAGTAGTCATGTATGGATGTGAGAGTTGGACTGTGAAGAAATCTGAGCACTGAAGAATTGATGCTTTTGAACTGTGGTGTTGGAGAAGACTGTTGAGAGTCCCTTGGACTGCAAGGAAATCTAACCAGTCCATCCTAAAATAGATCAGTCATCATCCAAGGAGTGATGTTGAAGCTGGAACTCCAATACTTAGGACACCTAATGCGAAGACCTGACTTATTTGAAAAGACCCTGAAGCTGGGAAAGATTGAAGGCAGGAGGAGAAGGGGATGACAGAGGATGAGATGGTTGGATGGCATCACTGACTCAATGGACCCAAGTTTGAGTAAACTCCAGGAGTTGGTGATAAATAGTGAGGCCTGGCGTGCTGCAGTCCATGGGGTAGCAAAAGGTCAGACACAACTGATTGACTGAAGTGAACCTGTGGTGGAGGTAATGAAGATAATAGCAATCTCCTTCAAAAGGTCCCATTTACGCACTCCTACACTCAGCGCCCCCAACCCTGCAGGTGGCCACAGCCGGCCACCGCTGACCCATGGCTCTGCCAGAGACTCCTGGACACTCACAGGCAAGTCTGGGGCAGTCTCTTGTGGGGTCACTGCTCCTTTCTCCTGGGTCCTGTTGTGTACACGTTTCTGTTTGTACCTTCCAAGAACCTATTTCCCCAGCCCTGTGTCTGTTCTGGCAGCTCTATGGTGGGGTTAATGGCGACCTCCTCCGAAAGGGCTTACGCCACATGCAGGTCTGCTGCACCCGGAGCCCCTGTCCCTGCAGCAGTCCACTGCTGACCCGTAGCGCCACAGGAGCCACTGAAACACAGTTCTGCCTCAGTCTCTGTGGGGCCTCTGGGTCCTGGTGTGCACAAGGTTTGTTTCAGCTCTCTGAGCATCTCTGGTGGGTATGGTGTTTGATTCTAAATGTGATTTTGCCTCTCCTACCATCTTTCTGGGGCTTCTCTGCCCTTGAAAGTGGGGTATCTCCTCACAGCCGCCCCATGCTGTGCAGCCACCGCTCCAGCGCCACGAAATACCTTTATGAACTCTCTTAAGGAACACAGCCAAACCTGTAACCATGCTGAAAGGTAAGCATAAAGTAGCATTTGTCTATTACAACTGGGAGTGTTTTCATCAGGCATTGTCATATATCTAAAGAAAAGAAGGTTCATGCTGAGATGCAAATCATGAGACAGGGTATTAATAATGCAGCAAAGCCTGGTTTCCCATTTAGTAAACCAACTGATCATGTCAGAAATTTGTCAAAAGAAAGAGAAATGCACTACTTTCTAGTGACCCCCTGCCTGTCTAATCACTGCTTGGTCTTAGAGTCTGGAAATTAGCATGGATATAGGTCATACTTCAAGGGAGAAATATACTCCATTAAATATTCTTCATATAGATACAAACATCAAAGTAGATTCACCATGCTGGGCTCTCTTTAAATGATGGAAACTATACAAAGAAACTGAGATATTATGTATGCCACAAAGTATGGTTTTATTTGGTAACTTGATTATTTTTACTTCATTGACATAGGTCAAAGACACGTTTCAATTTATTCATTAATGAAACGTGCTGAAAACTACATAAAAAGCACTATCCTTAGTATTAAAAGAATGTGAAGATGAGTAAAATTTTATTCTGCACTTATAGTTCAGTGACTGATGATTACATAGTCAACTGAATTTTTAAGTTTTCATAAATGGGGGAAAATCCCCTCGGTTGTCACAGGAGGAATACTGGGGTGGGAGGAAGTTCAAGGAGCTCAGGTTTTTTAAATTATCTTCCTTTTATCACTATCTTTAGTGGCCTTTTAAAATTATTTTAAAGTTTCTTAAGAAGCTTTCTGTCCAAACAAAAGTGGGTTTTTTTTTTGTTTGTTTTGTTGTTTTTGTTTTTAACTTTAATAGAGTTTAAATGTCATCGGTTGAGTTAGAAAAGAGTAAATGTTCTATGGTTTATTCTTTTATTCAAATTTGAACAAATATTTATTGTCTACTGATCCAAAAGACATTAAAAAATAAAAGAATACTGTGAACTTCATACCAGTTAATTTGCCAACATACATGTATATGTACAAGTTCTCAGAAAAACCAAGTTGCCAAAACTGACACAAGAAGAAAGAGAACGCCTATATTTTTAAAAGAATTTGATAGTATACATGTTAGAATGTCATTCTCCCAAATCATCCCACCCTCTCCCTCTCCCTCTGTGTCCAAAAGTCCGTTATACACATCTGTGTTTCTTTCCCTGTCTTGCATACAGGGTCGTCATTGCCATCTTCCTAAATTCCATATATATGTGTTAGTATACTGTATTGGTGTTTTTCTTTCTGGCTTACTTCACTCTGTATAATCGGCTCCAGTTTCATCCATCTCATCAGAACTGATTCAAATGAATTCTTTTTAATGGCTGAGTAATACTCCATTGTGTATATGTACCACAGCTTTCTTATCCATTCATCTGCTGATGGACATCTAGGTTGTTTCCATGTCCTGGCTATTATAAACAGTGCTGCTGACATTCTAACATGTATACTATCATGTGAATTGAATCGCCAGTCTATGTCTGACGCAGGATGCAGCATGCTTGGGGCTGGTGCATGGGGATGACCCAGAAAGATGTTATGGGGAGGGGAGGTGGGAGGGGGGTTCATGTTTGGGAATGCATGTAAGAATTAAAGATTTTAAAATTTAAAAAATAAAAAACTAAAAAAAAAAAAGTGAAAGCGTTAGTCACTCAGTTGTGTTAAAAAAAATAAAATAAAAAATAAAAGAATTTGAATTAAAATTTCTCACACACCAAAATAATGCTTAAATATCTTTAGCAGTGGATTCTTTTGAATATTTGAGGAAGATAGAGTATCCATTATACAAACAGTCTCAGAAAACAGAGGCTCATTTTCTCCTTTGATATTTCTGGTATCAAAACTTGGCACATATGTAAATACGTTATTAGAAAAGAAAATGACATACCAATATCCTTCACAAGGGGTTTTCCTGGTGGCTCAGTGGTAACGAATCTGCCTGCCAGTGCAGGAGACACAGATTTGATCCCTGGACCGAGAAGATCCCCTGGAGAAGGAAATGGCAAACCATTCCGGTATTCTTGCCTGGGAAATTCCATGGACAGAGAAGCCTGATGGGATTAGAAAAGAGTTGGACATGACTTAGAGACTAAATAACAACAATCCCTCATAAACACACACACACAATCTTTAACTATAGTAAATGAATCCAGAAATTTGTAATATATCATAACCATGCAGAGCTTCCTGCAGCAATAACAAGGTTTATCAATTGGAAACCAATGTCATTGTATATTAATAAAATAAGGAAGAAAAGTCTTCAATAGATACAGTAAAAGCATGTGAAAACATTCAACATCTATTCATGAAAATAATTCTCAATAAACTATAATAGAAGGAAATGTCGTTGACATTTCCTTGACATGATGCAGGACATCTATGAAAACCCTAAGGCTAATTTTAATACTTAAAAGCAAATAATTGAAAGCATTTACTCAAAAATTAAAAACAAGGCAAGCATCTCAACTCTCTTCACTATTCAGAATTGTTCTAGGTATTGGGAAAACAGCAGTAAGAAGCCCTAAGCAAAATGAATAAACATCAAAAAAGTTTTAAAAAAAATTAAAGCAAAAATCAAAAACAGTTTATGTGCTTTGATATGAGTAATAAAATATAACTTTTAATAAAAGTACTGGAACTTACCTAGTTATTTTACTTAAAGCACCATCTAGATAGATCACCTATTAACATTTGACTTAAATACAAGCCACAAAACAATACAACATAATTCCCTGGCTACATCACTGCAAGTGAGAACCAAAAAAATATTCCATAGTTAGGATCTCTGCTATGATCAGAAGCCTTCTAGATCATCAACTTGTCCTCCCCATGCAGTTGAAGTTTTGTTGTTTTTCTTTTTTTAAAGCCTGTCTTTTTCTAAACCGACTACTTTGAGAAACCACATATTTCATATTGAGAATAAAAGAGTGCATGTCCATGCCAACTCTGAAAAAAATGTGAAGTCTATTCAAAATGCACAGTTTTAGCAAATATGCACATCCATGATGAGGACTATGTGCGATGCAAAGCTCCAGTTACCTGACAGTACAATAAGCCTGCACTAAGTTCCTGTATACCTCTCCCAGGCCATACAGGAAGCAGTTTGGACTCTGATTGGTATGGAAGGCAGGGTAAACTATGCACAAAAAATTGAGTGTGAAATAATATTCATTCAGGTCATCGCTTTCCACAAAAGGGCTGTTTGGGAAGTTTTTTGAAAATACCTAGGGGCTTCAAGGCCTTCTTTAATTGACTCTTTGTGTAGTCTCTTGCCTGACTTCTCGGGAAGTTGTTTGGTTATGATTTGATGCTTTTACTTAAAATGCTACTCTGTGGAATTTGCCTCTTTCATATCCTGAGAGCACAGCATTATAGTCAAGGCTGCACAGGAAGATGATAAATTAGTCTTTCACAAACTGAGGTCATTCAAATCAGCTTATCTCATTAAACTTGGATACAAATTACAGTGTGAGATCAGCAGATGCTTTGAAGCAAAACCTATATTAGCTGTGTTCCATTTATCCAGAAACACTGCAGAAAGAAATCTGGTTTGATAGATGATCAATAGCAATTCCCATCTAGTGTTAAATATTATTGTTTAAAAAGTAATGTCCTCTAGGAAGAAATTCTATAGTCCTTGTACTCTGAATGGACTTGTTTTTCATTCTCTGGCTTTCAGACCATAAATTACTTATTTCAATTGTTTGTTTGCTTGGTTCTTATTCTTAAAGAACCTCAAACGCCTTAAAGAAATGGAACAGTCATTCTTTTATGCAATAGTCTTTACTAAAGGTCCTGTCTAGTCACTCTATATATTCGTTATATACAAAGGTCCTGTCTATGCACTTAATATGATGTTACAGAAAGAGATGTGGGGGAGGGATTATGGTAGAATGGAAAAGGGGGAAATCAAGGTTTCAGTAAATTTGTTTGATAATAAAAATGTTTAGTTCAAAAAAGAATCTCATTAAATGTTCTAAACTTGCCTCTTAAGCTAATTACTTTGCGGCATGTATTAACATGAACAATAACTTTCACCTTTATAAGATCATTTCCATCATCATATAAACATGTTGCTATATATCTCATATTAAAAAAGAAGAAAACTCCCTCTCTCCCTCTCTTTCTTCTTCTCTATGAAATAGCATCAAAGAAGTTGTAGTACTTCCCCAAAGGCCACATAAGGATCAAAACGAAGATTAAACACTGGAACTGGGTCTCTTTGTCCTCAAGCTCTTCGCTACTCTCAAAACAGATGGAACAACCCAGCAGGATATGGCTGCACAATAAGAGCACCCCTTTTCCATTTATCCTCACTGCTTTTTGCGAGACTATTCTGATTTCTTATCCTGAGCAGACTGTAAATGCCAAAGGATTCCATTTTGAAATTCACAATTCTTTTCCTTCACTCCAGGCTTCCACATGGTGAGATTTTCTGATTCATCTATGATACTTCTTTAAGGGAAGAGGTCAGCACTTCCCTCAGCCAAACGTTGTCCAGGGTGCAGATTTGGGCATCAAGGGTCTGGGCCCTCCATGAAGATAGAATAAAGCACCTGTTGTTAGGCTTGACAGTGGAGACATCTCTCAGTTAGGTACCAAACTATAGCTCTTCTTCAGCCCCTATACCAATCCCTTGTACCTGCCCTTTCTTACAGAGACAACTGCCTCAAAGATTTATCTGTGTGCATACTCCATCATCAGGACTCTTCCTCACTGTCCCAGTACTAGCATATAGTCATAATGGTTTCCTCCAACTTCTACAGACTGCTTGTACCTCCAACTCCCAGTAGCTTTCTACCCCTCATTTTCTCTGAGTCCTGAGAGATTGTGCACTCAAGAATCCCTCAATTATGGGAACTTCCCTGGTGAGCCAGTTTTTAAGAATCCACCTTGCAAAGCAACACATGCATGTTCAATCCCTGACCAGGGAACCAAGATCTCACATGCCTCAGGGAAACTAAGCACCGGCCCAGGCTGGAGCCCACGTGTCGTAACTAGAGAGCCCCAGCTGCAGCAAGGAGACCCCACACGATGCAACAAAGGTCTCTCACACTGCAACTAAATCCTGATGCAACCAAACAAATTAACAAACAAACAAAAAGAATCCCTTTATGATCATTGGTACATTTCCAACTTGAGTTTCACTGTAATAAGGAAGCCGGTATCTCAGGACAAATGAGGGTTTCCATGTCGCTTCTCTGTGTTCCAGAAAGCACAGAGGTCTTTACTTTATTCATCACCGATTGCTTGCTTCCTTTATGGCAGAAAGTGAAGAGGAACTAAAAAGCCTTTTAATGAAGGTGAAAGAGGAGAGTGAAAAAGAGCTGGCTTAAAACTCAACATTCAAAAAATGATCATGGCATCTAGTCCCATCACTTCATGGAAAATAGATGGGGAAACAATGGAAACAGTGACAGACTTTATTTTCTTAGGCTCCAAAATCACTGCAGATGGTGACTACAGCCACAAAATTAAAAGATGCTTGCTCCTTGGGAAAAAACCTATGACAAACCTAGACAGCACAGAGACATTACTTTGCTGACAAAGGTCCATCTAGTCAAAGCTCTGGGTTTTCCAGTAGTCATGTATGGATGTGAGAGTTGGACCATAAACAAAGTTGACCACCAAAGAACTGAGGCTTCTGAGCTGTGGTGTTGGAGATGACTTGAGAGTCCTTTGGACTGCTGGGAGATCAAACCAGTCAGTCCCAAAGGAAATCAATCCTTAATATTCATTGGAAAGACTAATGATGAAGTTCCAATACTTTGGCCACCTGATATGAAGAACTGACTCATTAGAAAAGACCCTAATACTGGGAAAGATTGAAGGCAGGAGGAGAAGGGGACGACAGAGGATGAGGTGGTTGGATGGCATCGCCGACTCAATGAACACAAATTTGAGCAAGCTCTGGGAGACGGTGAAAGATAGAGAAGCCTGGTGTGCTGCAATCCATGGCATCACAGAGTTAGACATGACTGAGCAACTGAACAACAATTCTCTACATTCACCAAACATTTATGAATGTAGCCAGGCACTATAAAGGCCTTCTTATAATTCCACCACCTAGTGCCTCATTTCTTTCCTCTTCATTGCAATCGGCACCCTCAAATGAGTTGGTCAATCTTCCTCTCCTATTCTCTCTCTCATTTCTCCCATTTTTTAAATTGGAGGATAATTGCTTTAAAGTTGTTGTTTTAGTCTCTGCTGTACAATGAACTGAATCAGTCATGTATATCCCCTCTCTCAAACCTCCCACCCACCCCGCATCCCACCCAGCTGTGTCATCACAGAGCACCAGGATAAGCTCCCTGTGCCGTACAACACATTCCCAATAGCTATTTTACACACGGTAGTGTTTTTATGTCAAACCTGATCTCCCAGTTCATCCTACCCTCCCCTTGTCCCCACCGTGTCCACACATTAATTCTCCATATCTGTGTCTCTATTCCTGCCCTGGAACTAGACTCCTTGGCAGCATTTTTCTAGTTTCCCCATACACGCATTAATATACAATATTTTTCTCTTTCTGACATTTCATTTTATACAACAGATGCGAAGTCCATTCATATCCCTACAAATGACTCAATTTCATTCCTTTTTATGGCTGAGTAGTATTTCATTGTATACGTGTACTGTATCTTAACTCTCCCAGTCTTTTTAAAAATCTATTTGGTATGGCTTCCACTACCACTTTATGTGGCTTTGTGAAGGTCCCTAATGACTTCCATGTTATTCAGTTCAGATCAGTCACTCAGTCGTGTCCGACTCTTTGCGACCCCATGAATCGCAGCACGCCAGGCCTCTCTGACCATCACCAACCCCCGGAGTTCACTCAAACTCATGTCCATCGAGTCTGTGACGCCATCCAGCCATCTCATCCTCTCTCGTCCCCTTCTCCTCCTGCCCCCAATCCCTCCCAGCATCAGAGTTTTTTCCAATGAGTCAACTCTTTGCATGAGGTGGCCAAAGTACTGGAGCTTCAGCTTTAGCATCATTCCTTCCAAAGAACACCCAGGACTGATCTCCTTTAGAATGGACTGGTTGGATGTCCTTGAAGTCCAAGGGACTCTCAAGAGTCTTCTCCAACACCACAGTTCACAAGTATCAATTCTTCGGCGCTCAGCTTTCTTCACAGTCCAACTCTCACATCCATACATGACCACAGGAAAAACCATACCCTTGACTAGACGGACCTTAGTCAGCAAAGTAATGTCTCTGCTTTTCAATATGCTATCTAGGTTGGTCATAACTTTTCTTCCAAGGACTAAGCGTCTTTTAATTTCATGGCTGCAATCACCATCTGCGGTGATTTTGGAGCCCAAAAGAACAAAGTCTGACACTGTTTCCCCATCTATTTCCCATGAAGTGATGGGACCAGATGCCATGATCTTTGTTTTCTGAATGGTGATCTTTAAGCCAACTTTTGCACTCTCCACTTTCACTTTCATCAAGAAGCTTTTTAGTTCCTCTTCACTTTCTGTCATAAGGGTGGTGTCATCTGCATATCTGAGGTTATTGATATTTCTCCCACCAATCTTAATTCCAGCTTGTGCTTCATCCAGGCCAGCGTTTCTCATGATGTACTCTGTATATAAGTGAAATAAGCAGGGTGACAATATATAGGCTTGACATACTCCTTCCTATTTGGAACCAGTCTGTTGTTCCATGTCCAGTTCTCACTGTTGCTTCCTGACCTGCATATAGGTTTCTTAAGAGGCAGGTCAGGTGGTCTGGTATTCCCATCTCTTTCAGAATTTTCCGCAGTTGACTGTGATCCACACAGTCAAAGGCTTTGGCATAGTCAATAAAGCAGAAATAGATGTTTTTCTTGAACTCTCTTGCTTTTTCCAAGATCCAGGGGATGCTGGCAATTTGATCTCTGGTTCCTCTGCCTTTTCTAAAACCAGCTTGAACATCAGGGAGTTCACGGTTCACGTATTGCTGAAGCCTGCCTTGGAGAATTTTGAGCATTACTTTACTAGCATGTGAGATGAGTACAATTGTGCGGTAGTTTGAGCATTCTTTGGCAATGCCTTTCTTTGGGATTGGAGTGAAAACTGACCTTTTCCTGTCCTGTGGCCACTGCTGAGTTTTCCAAATTTGCTAGCATGTTAACAGAAATACTAGATAATAGAATCCAATATAAAATCCCAGTGTTTTTCCATCTTTTGACCTGTCAGCATTTGGTAATACAGCTATTCACTCAATATTTCATTCATTTTGCTTCCAAGACATCATAATCTTTTCTTGGTCTTTCCTATCTCACTGACATTCCTGTCTGGAAGTCCTTTCTGTTCCATGTGGCCCCTTAATATTGACAGACCTCTTACACCAGTCCTTGTCTTCATCTCAATGTTTACATCTTAGTTTGTGTCTCTAACCTAGTCTTGTGGCATTTAAGCCTTCCTAATGGCTGGCAGTTTCCAGATTTATTCCTTCTTTGAAGAAGATGATGTCTGCACTGTAACCATATCCCCTCTGGTCTTACTATTTTATTTTAGGATATTCCAAAAACCTCAGTTGCCTAAATCTGTATCTGTTCAAGAAATAAATTTCTTGGCCTGTGACCCTGCTCTGTCTGCACATATGACAGGCAAGAATCGCTCAACCAATTACAGACTGAAGTTCACATATGAAGACGCAGCTTTCTCAACCGTATTGTTTGGATATTCCAAAATACATGCTTTATACCTTACTGGCTCTCTACCCTTCCCATTCTTACCTCATTTCCTTCCTAGTGTTTCCTGGGTTTAGCTGCCAAAATAAGTACACTTGAATTCTTGTCTTACAGTTTGTTTCTGGGATAAAAACAGAAAGATGCTCTCAACTACAATCTCATATAACCAACTGGTGACTTCACATCTACACTTAGCATGTGTTAGGCACTTCAAATTTTACATGTCCAAAACTGAAATTTGATGATCTCTCTCCTGAAAAAGGTATTATATTTGTATCTTTCCTCAATTCAGTTGATAAAATCTTCATCTTTACAGGTGAGCTGCTGTCAATCTCTAAAACTGTTGACTCATTTCTATTTCTTACAGCTCAAAAACTTCCTACCTCATCTTGCTTACCTTAGTACTCACCATTTTATATAATCTGCACATATATTATGTAAATTTGTAATTTTCAGTTCTACTCTGCTCGAATGTAAACTCAATGAAAGAATGGATCTTTGTTGTATACACTGGAGATGACCTTATCTTTTGCATGCTCTTAACTAAGCTCTTATCCAATTGTTTTTATTTGAGGAATTGCAGATTTTTAGGAATTATGTGTTTATATAATTATTTCTATAAGGATAACTGTGAACTTAGATTGAAGTGTGTTAGTTGCTCAGTCGTGTCTGACTCTTTGCAACCCCATGGACTGTATCCCACCAGGCTCCTCTGTCCATGGAATTTTAGCAAGAATACTAGAGTGGGTTGCCATTTCCTTCTCCAGAAGATCTTCCTGACCCAGGGATCAAACCTACATTTCCTGCATTACAGGAAGATTCTTTAACATTTGAGCTGCCAAGGATTCATGAATTTACAACTTACTGAAACAAATGAAAACAAATAAAATGAATAATCTTGGTGGCCAGAATCTGTAATAGGCACATAAAAAGAAACACTTTTATGGTAGCTGAGTGTGTCTGTGTGTGTGTATATTAACATATATATATATACCTATTATTTAGTATCCTTAAAAAATATATTTTCCCTTTATCAAATTGGAACCATGA
This sequence comes from Ovis aries, assembly GCF_016772045.2. Taxonomy (NCBI): domain Eukaryota; kingdom Metazoa; phylum Chordata; class Mammalia; order Artiodactyla; family Bovidae; genus Ovis; species Ovis aries. The sequence goes on along the minus strand of NC_056068.1, from coordinate 66,547,284 downwards.
AAAATGGAGCACTCTTTGTAAAACTTCTAACACTCCATTTGAAACACTAACCAAAAGACCATTTTCTAAATTTCCAAGAGAAAAGTTCTGGAAAATTATCACCACTAATTCAAAGAAAGAATAAAAGCAGCTCTCCCTTTTAATTTTTGTTAACAGGAAAAACCAAAAGTATTTGGCATAAATGTCTGAAATTTTGACTATTTCTTATAAATAGATGTATATGTCCATTTCTCTGTTTAAATACTGGAAATATATGAAATGTTAAATTCATAACCTTGGTTTGCTTTTATATTCTTTATTTTTAATTGGAAGAAAATTACTTTACAATGTAGTGTCTGTTTCTGCTATACAACAATGTGAATCAACCATAATTACAAATATATTTCATATAGTTTGCTTTTGTTTGCTCGTTTATTTTGTTTGTTGGTGATTCTGTGTTTAGGTCATAGTATTGTTTAACTTTAACTTCCTTGGTTGGTCAGATGGTAAAGTGTCTGCCTACAATGTGGGAGACCCAGGTTCAATCCCTGGGTTGGGAAGATCTCCTGGAGAAGGAAATGGCAACCCACTCCAGTGTTCTTGCATGGAAAATCCCGTGGATGGAGGAGCCTGGTAGGCTGCAAAGAGTCGCAAAGAGTCAGACACAACGGAGTGAATGCACTTTCACTTTCTATTGTTTAACTTTCCCAGGTGTTTAGCTTTCTCAGGTGGCTCAGCGGGTAAAAAATCCACCTGCATTGCAGGAGATGCAGAAGACAGTGGTTCAATCTCTGAGTTCAGAAGATCCTCTGGAGGAGGGCATGGCAACCCACTCCAGTATTTTTGCCTGGAGAATCCCATGCACAGAGGAGCCTGGTGGGCTACAGTCCATAGGGTCACAAACTTACTGGTAGAAAAACAGACTTTATAATGAACTGACATGTTGGCTTAGTAAAAGCTTAAATATAGAGGTCAAATAAGGTACTACAATTGTGTGTTAAAAAAAAAAAAAAACAGAAATGATATGATTAATAAGACTTGGTTTTAAGACAAATAAGCTCCCAAATTAGGTAGCTTATTTTGTTGTATTCTGAGTGGCATCCAATGGCCCATTTACCCTCATGGGTCTCTTCAGTTGAGGTGTTTTTGTTCCTCCATTAATCAATGTCTCTTCTGTAGAAATCTCTGGATATCATCTTTTCAAACTTCTCATTCAATCTCTGTTCCTTCTCTATAGGATTCCTAACAGCTGCCACCCTAGTGTGTCTAGTAACTCAAGGATACGTCTCTTTTAAAAGCAGTAAGTGCAAGTGGTGTGATGAAAGCAACTTGGACTTGGTTTTCACCCTACCTTTGTTTTCATCACATGGATCATTGTACACTTTAGTGACCACGGAAAAACCAACACCAAACGTCACTTTCCATAAACCCAGCTTCAGCGGCTCTCACTTTTCTCAACCATAAAGGTAAAAACAGAATTGTTCTATGTAAGATGTTAGGAAAAATGCAATATGAGCTGCACTCTTCCACGGAAGTTATCCCATGAGCGGTAGGTATCATTACTCAGGTCTGCATCTCTCTAAGACCTACTTGCTGCACAGCTGCGAACATTTTCCTTTTATCATTTAAGCCCTAGACCACAGCACTGCTTATTGGAAATTACTTACTTCAGAAAACCATTGCTAAAACTATTGTGTTTCTGCTTCCCAACTACTATGTAACTCAAAGTTTCTGAATTTCCTTCATCTATCGAAAACTATAAAGATTTTAAGGTTGATCCATAGTAATTTTAAGGGCCCTATGGTTTCTAAATTTGTTTCTCTGTACTTAAACTCCAGTGCTGGCAAAAACTCCTTTTGTTATTAGTCAACATTTCAAATCTTGAGACTCAAAAGGATAACATAGGACTACTTTAGATGCGATTTATCCTGCATTCTTAATGAAGGATTTTACTGAGCAGAATAAGAAGGCAAATGTGATCATGATAGTTTTCTTGTCCTTTATAAGTATTTCATACACTAGCTACAAATGCTTCATTTGATTAAAACATAAATCAAAACAGGATCTTTATGAAGACATATTGATAGTAATTTTGTTAATTTTGAGTTATAGTAATAGTAGAAACACTACAAAATTATTTTAAGAATCTCATATGAAGCAGTTTTACTTTCACAAATTCATTGCTTCTTTTAAGCAAATTGAGATATTAGGTCAGATACAATAATGAATTAAGAGGGCTTCTTTTTGTATATCTCCAGGAAAATGTTGACGCTTCTATTTATACCAAATATTTTCCCAATTCTATCTCACTGGAGTTTAGCTTGTGAGGCACTTATTAACAGCCTGAAGTTTTGCTCCCAGGGTCAGGTAAAATCTAAATTCCCTTCATCCATCATTAAAGATGCTGGAGATGAATTCATGTAAGACTTATCATCCAAGGTAGCCTAGCTGGATACCATATTTGGAATGAGTTCTTAAAATTAAGAGGCTTAGGGATGATAAAGAAAAAAAGGTTCATTTTTTCCCCTTAAATCCCAGAAAAGAATATGCAGCAACAACCATCAGAACACAGAAACAAACATCCAAGAAGGAAATTCTTACACTGCAATTGGTGAAGCAATTGTCCATCAAGGGAGCAGTAACTATCACACGCCTCTGATGAATCATATACCTCAATATTTTTTATGGCTTTGGAGCACACCAGAATGGGACATATTCATTTCTTCAACCCTTTTGGAATGAGTGATATCTGGTAGTGTTTCTTTGAGTATCAATGGTCCTTCTGAAAACATTACAAAGAAATTTCTTTAGGTAGGTGTTGCTTCAATAAAGTATTATAAAATGTTCAAAGCAACTTAATTTCCCAGGGGTCTCATATAGGAAACTATTTTATTTAGAGATAAAAGAATAAACATTACTTGATGCTAATATGACTTTAAAAGGCATTGACTGATCTTTTGACAAGTCTATTTCCCATCTATGTGTGTACGAGGAGAGAATGCCCAATTTTGTGAAAGCTAAGATACAGAACCTGGATGAGGTGAGAAAGAATTTCAGGGCAGAAACAGATGTAGGTAAATCATTTCTTTTGGGGTACCAATCAAGAAGTTAATCAAATATTTTTCATCTCAATTAAGTGAAATGAGCTGAAAAGTTTGCATGTTTGCTTTGTTATTCTTCTCTTTACTCAAAAAATTAATAAATCACATGTAATGTTCTAATTTTGCTCTTGTTATACTAAAATCCACTTGCTAGCTGAAATGAATTACGGAAACCTGATAAGACTATCAATTCTATCTCAGACCTATTTTCAGAAGAATAAAGTTACAGAATGTGGGAAGGTGTGAAACTATAGAATGTTTGATTATAATTATTTGTTTAAAATTACACTCCACTGTAAATTGAGTGTAAGAAGGAAGACACATATTAAAAAATATTTTTAAACACTTCCTTTAAAATGTCCCTAAGAAACATACCTTCCTTAGAGTAAGTCAGTTAATATTTCATGCAACATTGCATTCAGAACTTCTTGGCAAATGACGGGAAGTAAGAAATATAGTTAGGTGCTTTCACTGTCCAATAAAATGACTTCTGTATTTTCTTTATCTCCAAAGGTTAGAGTAAACTTATCATTCCTTATGATACTTTGAATAGCACAGTGTTAAATGTATTTATTAAGTCAAAACATGTGTATTAAAAAATCCTGTTTTATTTTGCCCTGCATGACTCATGCATTTTTTAAAAATTTCCAGCTTTATTGAGGTATAATTAACAAAAATTTGTATACATTTTAGATGTACTGTGTGATGCTTTATGATATGCAAATGTTCAAAGGTGACTATCACAATCAAGTTAATTAACAAATCACCTCAGGCAGTAACCTTGTGTGGATGTGCAGTGAGAATATTTAAGACCTACTCTCTTATCAAATTTTAGGTGCATAATACAGTATTATTAATTATAGTCACCATTTTGTATAGTACATCCCTATAATTAATTCATCTTATTATATAAATGAAAGTTTAATGTCCTTTGATGAACCTCTCTTCACTTCCCACCTCTCCAGGCTCTAGCAACAAACATACTACTCTGGTTCCAAGTTTTGCTTTTGTAGATTCAATATAAAATAGAAATCACACAGTATGTTTCTCTATGTCTAACTTAATCCGCTTAGCATAATACCCTCTTGGTTCATTTATGTTTAAAGTCTGTTCTGATAAAGTATGAATTACAGATGACCCTTGCTCTCAAGGAATTAGAAATCTAAGAAGGAAGACATAAGAGATCATGTTACTAATAGGAAAAACACAATGATAAAGACATGCACAGGGCATCACTGGGAGAGAGGATGGGGTTGGCGCGAGAGAAGTTTAGGAAACTGTCCCTGAGTTGATCACAGAGCTAACAGCAAAACACTGGGCATCCCTGGAGGTCCAGTGGCTAAGACTCTGGTCTTCCATTGCAGGGGGGTGGGTTCAATCCCTGGTCAGAGAACTAATACCCCCCATGCCCTGGGGTGAGGCTAGGAAAATTTAAAAAGTAATAGCCAGACAGAGTGAGAATTGGTTGTAGATATTGAGGCAAGGGAGGGGTAAAAGCAGAGAGATGAACCGACTTGCCCAGGGAAGAGATGACACTAGAGAAGACCAGAAAGAAAGCACATTATTTTAACCATTTATATTTCCCTATCTATGAACAGATATTTCATCTTCAGTTCAGTTCAGTCACTCAGTCATGTCTGACTCTTTGTGACCCCATGAACTGCAGAAAGCCAGGGCTCCCTATCCATCACCAACTCCCAGAGTCCACCCAAACCCATGTCCATTGAGTCGGTGGTGCCATCCAACCATCTCATCCTCTGTTGTCCCCTTCTCCTCCTGCCCTCAATCTTTCCCAGCATCAGAGTCTTTTCATCTTTCTTGCCCACTTTTCTTCTGATTGTTTGCCTTAATTCCTTTTACATTGTTGGAAGTCTTTTTCCTGAAAATAAACATACTCCATCCATTAAACATGTTACAAAATTTCTCTTTCAAATAGAGGTTTTCATTTTGAGTAAATTTATCAATCGTTCTTTATTCCTTTTTTGTCATTCAAAAGAATCTTCCTATCCCTCAAATAATAAACATATATTGTTGTCATTGTGTTTTGTATTTTTATTTTTAGTCATTTAATCAATTCTTGATAAAGCATGAGGAAAAAATCTTGAAGAATATTATGAGTTGAATTGTTTCCCCTGTGAAAGGCTACATTGAAGTTCTAAACCCCAACATCATAGAACATGACTTTATTTAGAAATAAGGTCTTTGCAGACATAATTAGTTAAAACAAGATCTTACATGGGTCGTCAGTCAGTCCGTTCAGTCGTGTCCGACTCTTTGTGACCCCACGGAATGCAGCATGCCTGGCCTCCCTGTCCATCACCAACTCCTGGAGTTTACTCAAACTCATGTCCATTGAGTCAGTGATGCCATCTAACCATCTCATGCTCTGTTGTCCCCTTCTCCTCCCACCTTCAATCTTTCCCAGCATCAGGGTCTTTTCAAATGAGCCAGTTCTTCGCATCAGGTGGCCAAAGTATTGGAGTTTCAGCTTCAACATCAGTCCTTCCAATGAATATTCAGGACTGATTTTCTTGAGGATTGAGTGTTTTGATCTCTTTGCAGTCCAAGGGATTCTCAAGAGTCTTCTCCAACACCACAGTTCAAAAGCATCAATTCTTTGTTGCTCAGCTTTCTTTGTAGTCCAACTCTCACATCCATACATGACTACTGGAAAAACAATAGCTTTGAATAGATGGACCTTTGTATGTGGGTGGAGTGGGTCCCTCTCCAAGATAACTGGTATCATAAAAAGAATGCCATGAAAAGAGACGCAGACACAGAGAGAACCCAGTGTGAAGACAGGATTGAACCAATGCATCCACAAGCTAAGGAATGCCAATAATCGCCCACAAACACCAGAAGTGAGGTCAAAGCAAGGAGAGATTCTCCCCTATAGATTTCTGAGGGAGCATGGCTCTGCTGACACCTTGATTTTGGACTTGCAGTCTCCAGAATTGTGAAGCAATAGATTTTTGCTGTTTGAAGCCACCCAGTTTGGGGTATTTTGTATGGCAGCCCTAGAAAAGATTTATACCAAACTGAAAATGGTGGTTAGAGACAGAACAGGTAAAACAGACTAGAATTGGGGGGCAGATGGGCAGAGTATAAGAGGATTAGGGGTAGTTTTCAGCTATGGTATGTGGTGGAGAGAATGGAGAAATCATATGTAGTCCAGCTTTACATAAAGAATGCGTCATAGGTCGTTAAATGTTAAGCTGGAAAAGGAGAAGGGGTACACAGAATGGTCCAATTGTATGTTCAATTCAAAGCACCTGGATTTGACATTTAAAGTATTTTAAATTATTTATCAAAGTACACATATACACACACACACACATTATAATTGAAAGGTAAAATGTCTAGTCAAGGATATGGTTTTTCCAGTGGTCATGTATGGATGTGAGAGTTGGACTGTGAAGAAAGCTGAGCACCGAAGAATTGATGCTTTTGAACTGTGTTGTTGGAGAAGACTCTTGAGAGTCCCTTGGACTGCAAGGAGATCCAGCCAGTGCATCCTAAAGGAGATCAGTCCTGGGTATTCATTGGAAGGTCTGCTGTTGAAACTGAAACTCCAATACTTTGGCCACCTCATGCGAAGAGCTGACTCATTGGAAAAGACCCTGATGCTGAGAAGGACTGGCGGCAGGAGGAGAAGGGGACAACAGAGGATGAGATGGCTGGATGGCATCACTATCTCAATGGACATGAGTTTGGGTAAACTCCAGGAGTTGGTGATTGATAGGGTGGCCTGGTGTGCTGCAATCCATGGGGTCGCAAAGAGTCGGACATGACTGAGCGACTGAACTGAACTGAACTGAAAATGCCTTTCAACAAATAATAGTGTGTCAGATGGATAACTACAGATAAAAATAAAAGGCAACAGGAGAGTTAATAAGCAAGACACAAATTAACTGAATATAGTATTTGCAATGCATGAAAAGTGTGTGTGAGAGAGAGAAAGAAACCAATAATTATAAACTTATCTGCTCAATACAGAAATGGGCAAAATCCCTTGAATTTAGAGGATTCAAATAGAATATCCAAATAGTCAATAAATATATAAAAGAATTTCAACAATAGCATTTATCTGAGAAGTACAAATTAAAACACCACGAGGATCACTAAACCACCCCTCAGTTGACTAACCTTAAAAAAAAAATCAACCCTACCTAGTGCTGAAAAAGATGGGGAATCACTGGATTCATGCATGCTGAGGGGCAACATCCTAGTAGGGACTGTTGTTGAGTATCAAAATGACCACAAACCTTCCCATTCAGTATATGTGCCCCTGAAACTTTCAGTTAAAAAGGCAGTCTGTTTCTCCATTCCTTGACTTTCTTTGTCATATGGAACATCTTTTTTTAAGTGACTCAAGCAGAGGTTTGAAAAAACTTTACACATTGGGGTAGCCCTGTTTTGCTGCTCCTAGGGAACTCACCATGTGATGAAGCACAGATCAGCAAAAGACAGACAAAAATTCAGTCGTTAAAGTCATCAGGACCAACAACTAACATTAGCATGCAACAGGTGAATAAGGTCATCCTAGATCAACCAACATCTCACCAACCTGCCAGATGACTACAGCCACATAGGTGGGCACATCAGGAGAGACAGGCAAAAGAATTACCCTGATCAGACTGCTGATTCAAATAATTATTAGCAGTTAAGTAGTTAAGTGCTATTTTGGCATAATTTGCTCCTCTGGTGGTTCAGAATGTAGAGAATCTGCCTGCAATAAAGGAAACCCTGGTTCAATCTCTGGGTTGAGAAGATCCCCTAGAGAAGGGAATGGCTACCCCACTCAAGTATTCTTGCCTTGAGAATCCCATGGACAGAGGAACCTGGTGGGCTACAGTCCATAGAGTCACAAAGAGTCAGAACGACTGAGTGACTAACACTTTCACTTTTATTTATACAGAAGAATTTAATTTACACAGAATATTTGAATCAGTCTTTTATTTTACCAATAACAGTGCAACTGTTTCAAAACCTAAAATAAGCCAAGACTGTTAAATAATAGACATCTCTCTCAATCCAGGCCTCCAAGCTCATTTGTATTACAAGGGTCTTGTCATGTGCTATAAAACATTCAGTTTGGGCTTGCAGTTACTGAACACACTAAATAGGTTAACTTGTTAGCTACTCTTTTCATTATAAAGTGAACAAGAAATACATGTGGCTCACGTGGATTTTGCTTATCATGAAAGAATAAAAATTTCACTTTGACTGAAAATCAACCAGAACCTTTCCATCCAGCTAAGCCAGATTTTACCATCATGTTGCATTTAATTTCAATATAGCCATCAACACAAGCTATGACAAACCCACACAGTGTATTAGAAATCAGAGACATTACTTGGCCAACATAGGTCCATATAGTCAAAGCTATAGTTTTTCCAGTAGTCATGTATGGAGTCATGGGAGGGTTGGACCATAAAGAAGGCTGAGGGCCAAAGAATTGATGCTTTTGAACTGTGGTGTTGGAGAAGACTCTTGAGAGTGCCTTAGACAGCAAGGAGATCAAACCAGTCAATCCAAAAGGAAATTAACCCTGAATATTCATTGGAAAGACTGATGCTGAAGCTCCAATCCTTTAGCCACCTGATGCTAAGAACAGACTTATAAGAAAAGACCCTGATGGTAGGAAAGACTGAAGGCAGGAGGAGAAGGGGATGACAGAGGATGAAATGGTTGGATGGCATCACCAACTCAAGGGACATGAGTTTGAGTCAGCTCCAGGAGATGGTGAAGGACAGGGAAGCCTGGCATGCTGCAGTCTATGGAGTCGCAAAGTGTTGAACACGACTGAGGGACTGAAGAACAGTCAACACAAGTATTCAAATGCTTCTTTACAAAATGTGGTAGTTTTATTATCCAAGCAAAATATACTGAGATCAATGGGCAAATTATTTGAGATACTATGTTCTCAGCGAATGTCCCAGCAGCTGCTGGAACATTCTGGAACTGCTAGACCTTGATTCTGACAACATTTCACTTCTGTACGTTTCCATAGATCCAAGGTGGACTTGGATTAATATACTAATGTGTAAAGACATTTCTTAAAATTAACAGAAGCCAATGTAATAGATAATTCCCATAAATGTAAGCTACCTAACCAGATAAACCTCTGTATAAAGCTAGCTATTCAAATATATCTTTTGAGCATATTTAAATGTCTTGCATCCTCCCCTCACATTCTACAATCTCCACTGAATTTCTCTCAGTTTTTTTTTTTTCATATCTATCATGATCAAGGTCTTCTCAGATTTTTTTCTTATGACACCTTCCTCTTCCCCACATTAATTTGGCTAACTTATCGTTCCATGGCCATCTCTTAGATACAAGCACACACACACACACACACACACATATGTATACACACTCTCAGCCTGTTTTCCACCCTGTTCTGAGTTCCGCAGCAGCCTCTACTCTCTAGCATAGAACTTTCTAGCCTATGTTATAAATTTTTATTTCCTCCAATAGAAAGAAAGCTCTAAGAAGTTAGGAATTGTATTTCCAATTGCCTATTGAATGCCTATAAAAGTGCCTGCCCAGGGTACTATTCCAAAGATACACAATGAAAGAACAAAGAGGAAATGCATTAATACATCCCACTGACAGCCTATTTCAAGTTACAGAGGGCTTAGGTAAGGTTTCTAACAATAATAAACTGAGTAGTGCAAAGATATGTTTGCACACAAACCCTTAAACACTTGGTTTTCCATACTTTTGATTTGCTAACAAAATAGGATTCTATATTGCTCATCAAAAGTCATCTCATAGTTTTAGCTATCACATTTAGTATTGAAAGAACTAAATCTAGCACTGATATTTTGCCCTGACATAAAACTGCCCTACTTGTTCTTGGCTGTGAGTTTCCGAGTTGCCTATGAATAATGCTAATAGCTTATTTTCTTATTCAAGATCTCTGAATCAGCTCTAACATCTTGGCAAATACTCATCTGAGATGATATATTCATATACCATAAAGTGTAGAAAACATAATTTGCACCCAACTAAAAATTTTAAGACATGTTATCGAAAAGCCAATTTGTGTATGGCTGCAACTGAACAGGATACCATTAGGATGTGTGATTTTGAGAATTATGCTTATTTATGGACCTAACTGATGTTCTAAGATTATTGTAATCTCCTTGAAGAAAAGGACAATGCTTTAATTATGGTCTCTTGACAAACAGTTGAAAAATCAAACATTGAGATAATGAAGGAGGAAAAACAGCAATACAGAAACAGGAAGACATACACTTATAATGACAAGCAAATCAGACACCATGATCTTAAACCAAAGATACCAAATAAAGATTTGGCAGTACTGGGACTTCCCTGGTGGTCCAGTGGTTAAGATTCTGTGCTTCCATGCAGGGGGCATCGATTCAACCCCTGGTCAGTGAACTAAGATCCCACATGCTGTGCAGTACAGCCAAAAACCCAAGAGCTGGCAGTACTCCTGTGTGTGCTCTTGTCCATCTGAACTTCTAGCGTCCATCTAGGTTAAAATACTTTAAAGTTCCTTCTAAAAAGCAAAATAGACTTTTCTTTTATAAATAGCTTTTTATTGTATGGAAATGTGATAGAGACTTAGGGTGTACTATTTCCTCTTAACATATAGAGGATTATACCTCTGAACTTATGCGTTCAGTCTGGACTGTATGTCTAGTTATAGTCAATGGCTTGTAAGCAAATATGATGTGTGTTGCTTTCAGGTCAAATAATTTCAGCAAGAGACTTTGAAGTGCTTTTTCTCCCTACTATATCAAGGAATTCCCCCTGATATATCAAGGTAGCTGAAGCTACCTCCTGGGTAGATTCTGTTAGCCTGCACTGCTGAATGATGTCACAGAGGACACTTATCCATTCCTACAGGGGACTTTCAAGAGAAATAAATATTTTGTTCTGTGTTCTTCATTATCACAGCATAAATTATCTGAGTTAATATGTCTGATAATAGAAAATATGTACAGTATTAGAACTGTACAAATGCACTAATAAACTTAAGAAAGTTTTCAGAAATCAAAGTGTTTTAGTTTTACCTTTCCAAACCTACACTCTCTGAAGTTTCTTGGTTTAAAAGAATGTCTCATCTTGAGAATAAAGTGATTCAATGTCTAAGACTTTAATTACTTTGATATTTAACAGATGCAGTAGAGAAGTTAATACAGACAACGAATGTAGTCTTAAGCATCCACCCTAGGGAAGTACAAAAATTGGTTGCCAGTAGAGGTGACCTTTATCTAACAGAAGAACAGAATAGCACTGGTCACCTTAGGGACTTAATATGGTTGTTTAAGAAAAGAGATTGCCGGTGGAAGGTGGCCTTTGGCAGCTATTGCTGTATTTATGCTGTCAGTGATTCAGCCAAAACTGTAACTTTATGCTCCCAAAAAAGCAGACAAAGATAAAATGAAATACTGTATTTTTACTAAAATTAGAAAATGCTATTATCAGTAATGTGAAGCCTCAGACTGATAGGAAAGTTAAATTTTTTTTTTCCCCCAGATTAGGAAGCTAGGATCTAAAGAATACCTTGTCATAGAAAGGCAGATTTAAGGCAAGAACTCAGGTCTCCAAATTTGCAGCCCAGTGTCCTCCCATAAATATCTAAGATAGATTATTAATTATAAGCTCTGATATTTAAAAATTATGAGCCATAATTCTGGCCTTAAATTTTGCTTTTTGATACCTATGAGAGATGAAACTGAAATGGCAAGAAGTAACCGCATCTCTCTTCCACCAACATCCTGACCAATATTGAAAAAGCTTCATCATTCCTTGCTATAAACACACGAGTCTGATGGCTCTCAAGGAAATCCTGTATTAGGCCTAAAAGGGAATAGCAAATGAAAACACAAGTCTGAAACGCTACCTGACACACACTTATCCTTCACATCTGCAGTGACATTAACACTGCCTCAAGAAACCCTTCCTTGGTCCTCTGTGTATGCAGAGTTGGTTTCATAGGCCTGCAATCTGTGTGGGTGCAAGGAGTCCTATGCTTGGCCTGTCATTATCCTCAAATTCTTACTAGTTTTTGAACAAGGCACCCTACATTTTCATTTTGCATAAGACCACAAATTCTATAGCCAGTCCTGATACTGCACTCATTCCATCTGGCATTTCATTCATAACCTCCTGTATCTCTCCCTCATGGCATACATAATTAAATACAGTCATGTGATCTCTTTTCATTCTTTGTAGTGTAAATTCCACAAAAACAAGAATTGGTTTTCATTTTTTTCACTATTTTTATCCCCATTAAGACAGAATGCTTTGATGACTATATGGATGAAGGTCAATTAATTAATTATTAATTGAGGTAATGAATGAATAAAATAAACCTGGGGGAGAACTTAGGGTTTGGACAGAATGAATGGTAGATATGGAATGAATAGATGGAATTTTGGGGGTACGGGAAAAACTAAAGTAGATATTTACATAGAGTGGGAGCAGAATACAGTGAGGTCTGAAAGCTAAGATTTTGACACTTGTCACATGAAGAAATACAAAAGCTGTCATTAGTTTTTGATAAACATGGTAACATACTGATTGCCTGTTTCCAGACTGAATTTTATATTCTTAAACACTATTCCTTCTGCTTCCTTAGTAGGAATAAAATATCTTGGTATACTTTAATATATGGTAACATTCATTTACCATCAAATACATCACAAACTTTGATTTAATCCTCTTAACACCCTGTAACACTGGTTCTCATTTTTCAAATAAACAGCTTCCAAAAGTTAAAATAATTTTCCCAAGTAATATCAGAAAAATAAAGGTACAGAATTTGGAAACAGGTTTCCTTGAGAAAAATTCTCAAAATCTTGCTATTTAAAAGTACTTTCCTAGCTTAAGACTTGGCTTATAAGCAAATGTTTAGTTACTCTGTTTGCAGCAATATTGTGTGACTAGTGGAAGAAACTCAGATGGTAGACTATGCTTACCATCCGCTACAGGTACTACTTAGGACATTTGAGATGAACTGTTTCAAAGACCATGAAGCATGTCTTTAGAAACATTCACTTTCTGTCAGAGGCTTGGAAAAAGGTAAGACATTGACGGTAAGACATTGACACTAATTTATCACCAAATATATTCTAATCACAAATATAGTACTTTAGAGAAAACTGAAGAAAAGAGAAAAGATTTATGGCCAGAGCGAAAGATTATGACCATATAAGCAAAAGAACTTATCTTTTCTAAGTACTGCAGTACTCAAAGAAAATTGACTTCCAATTAAGTAAAGAAAATAAGAAATAGCAGTTTTATTTGACCATAATTTCACCTAATTGAATCACATAATTAATAAAATGTACAGCTCCAATCACACTAAGATAACTCTTAGAAAAATAGCCTCTGAGTAAATGTGCATTTCTTTTTTCTTTGGGATGGTTTTGGTCATGATTTCCCATGCATTGTTACAAACCTCCATCCACAGTTCGTGAGGCACTCTGTCTACCACATCTAACCCCTTGAATCTGCTTGTCATCTCCACTGTATTATCATGTGGGATTTGACTCAGGTCATACTTGAATGGCCTAGTGAATTTCCCTACTTTCTTCAATTTAACCATGAATTTTCTAATAAGGAACTCATGATCTGAGCCACAGTCAGCTCCTGGTCTTCATTTTGCTGACTGTATAAAGCTTCTCCATCTTTGGCTGCAAAAAATATAATCAATCTGATTTTGGTATTGACCATCTGGTGATGCCCAAGTGTAGCACCATTTCTTGTGTTGTTGGAAGAGGGTGTTTGCTGTAACTAATGTGTTCTCTTGGCAAAACTTTTAGCTTTTGCCCAGCTTCATTTTGTACTCCAAGGCCAAACTTGCCTGTTAAAAGGCATTTGCACCTTGGAAGAAAAGCTATGACAAACCTTCATAGTGTATTAAAAAGCAGAGACATCACTTTGCCAACAAAGGTGCTTAGAGTTAAAGCTATGGTTTTTCCAGTAGTCATGTATGGATGTGAAACTTGGACCATAAAGAAGACTGAATGTCGAAAATCTGATGCTTTAGAATTGTAGTGCTGGAAATTTTGAGAATCCCTTGGATAGCAAGGAGATCAAACCAGTCAATCCTAAAGGAAATCAACCCTGAATATTCATTGGAAGGACTGATGCTGAAGCTCCAACTGATGGTGGCCAAAGCTCCAACTTTGGCCACTTTTGGCCACCTGATGCAAAGAGCCAACTCATTGGAAAAGACCCTGATGCTGGGAAAGATTGAGGGCAGGAAGAGAAGGGGGCAAAAGAGGATGAGATGGTTAGATGGCACCATTGGCTTAATGGTTTTGAGTCTGAGCAAATTCCAGGAGATAATGAAGGACAGGGAAGCCTGGAATGCTTCCCTGAAGTTGCAGTCCATGGAGTTGCAAAGAGTCAGACATGACTTAGCAACTGAACAACAAAAAATGTGCATGCTTAGTTCAGTTCAGTCGCTAAGTCATGTGCACGCTGCTGCTGCTGCTGCTGCTAAGTCGCTTCAGTCATGTCCGACTCTGTGCAACCCCATAGATGGCAGCCCACCAGGCTCCCCCGTCCCTGGGATTCTCAAGGCAAGAATAATGGAGTGGGTTGCCATTTCCTTCTCCAGTGTATGAAAGTGAAAAGTGAAAGTGAAGTCGCTCAGTTGTGCTGGACTCTTAGCAACCCCATGGACTGCAGTCTACCAGGCTCCTCCATCCATGGGATTTTCCAGGCAAGAGTACTGGAGTGTGTTGCCATTGCCTTCTCTGCACGCTCACCCCTACCAAAAGTCTATTATTGATAGTTTCATATCATTATCACTATAATCAACCTTTAAATGAAATTTTATTCTGTTGTTTTCACTCAGTGTAGACACTAATTGCAGTCCTCTACCAGGAAAAGAAGGAAATCACCTGGGGTCCTCAATGGATAGAAAATCAACATGATGTGAAAGTTGAATGGATAAGCTAGTTCTCCTAAAGAAATAAAATGCTCACATCATTCCTTCAGTTCTGTTCAGTTCAGTCAGTCATGACCAACTCTTTGTGACGATTGATGCTTTAGAATTGTGGTGCTGGAAATTTGACAATCGCTTGGATAGCAAGGAGATCAAACCAGTCAAACCTAAAGGAAATCAACCCTGAATATTCATTGGAAGCACTGATGCTGAAGATGAGAAATGGCACTGAGTTTGAATTTGAATGTTGAAAACATTATCTAAATAAAGTCAATTTTTCTATCTGACATTAGTGCATACATGCATATGTGGTTTGTGACAGAATTTACATACAGTGGCAATCACACATATTAAGAGTACAATTTGATGGCTTTGACAGGCATATAAACCTACATCACCAATAATTCTCCAAAGGGTATACCCCACATGCCCTTTGTGGAATATGTAGGAATATGTAGAAATGTGTGGAATATTTCCATTATCCCAGGAAGTTTCCTCATACCCCTTCCTGTCAGTCTCCACCCTCCAAATAAAAGCATTGTTTTGATGCCTATCACAATGGCTCAGCTTGCCTGTTCACAAATTTAATATAGATGGATTAACACATTATGTGTTCCTTTTTGAATGACCTCTTTCCCTCACTATGATGCAACCCCATGGATAAAGCTCAATGACATCAGTAGTTTATCATTCTTGTTGCATGTAGTGCTATTCCATTAGATGAATACACCACAATTTGTTTATTCATTCCCCTTCTGATACCACACAGACTTTTTTTTTCTAGTTTCTTCTCAAATTTCTTAAACATTTACAATGAGTGTTATAAATTTCTAGTCTTCTAATCTCATCAGATGGCTTATCTATATCGGTGATTGTTTCTGTCCTATTTTCCTGCTTCTTCACATACTTACCAGTTTTCATCATCTGCTTGTGTACTATGGATAATACATTGAGGGCACCTGGATCGTAACAGTCTTCATTCTAACCATATTGTGTTTCAGACAGTTACATTTCTGGCAAATCATTTTCATCCTTTCAGGCTTTTTTCCCTCAGCAATCATGGAAATTTTCACACATACAGAGAGCTTAAGAATTTTACAAAGAAAACTCATAAACTACCATCTAGATTCTACACTTGTCAAACTTTGTTATACTCATTTGATTATGTATATTCATCTATTCATACATCTTGATGCTTTTCTAAGTGAGTTGCAAACATCACTATCCTACACACTTAAAGAGTTTAGCATGTCAGATTTTTTGTTATTTATTAATATGGCTCTATATTGATTACATCCTTAGTCCTGAGAGCATAGCCTCTACTCTTGACTATGGCTTTTACTTTCAAAGTGGGTATTTTTAATAGCCTCAACTGAATGCCTGAGGTTCTTACCAAGAACCTATCTGGGATATACTCTGTTGTTATTCAGTTGCTAAGTCATGTCTGACTCTTTGCAACCCCATGGACTGCAGAACAGCAGGCTTCCCTGTCCTTCACTATCTCCCAGAGTTTGCTCAAATTTGTGTCCATTGAGTCAGCGATGCTATTTAACCATCTTATCTTATGCCACCCTCTTCTCTTTTTGCCTTCAATCTCTCCCAGCAACAGGATCGTTTCTAATGAGTCGGCTCTTTGCATCAGGTGGCCAAAGTACTCTGGCTGGGATATGATTCTCAAGTCTATCAGCACTGTATGACCTCTGGTGTCTCTGCTTACATTTTTCATGGAGTCTTGCTCCATATAAGTTCAGCACAGCCCAGTCCCTCTCTACACAACTCTCTTTTCTGTACTGCTGCTGCTAAGTCACGTCAGTCGCGTCCGACCCTGTGTGACCCCATAGACGGCAGCCCACCAGGCTCCCGTCCCTGGGATTCTCCAGGCAAGAACACTGGAGTGGGTTGCCATTTCCTTCTCCAATGTATGAAAGTGAAAAGAGTTCTCAACAAATACCAGCTGATTCATAACCCTAGAATTTAACACCCTTTTACTTTAAAGTGAACCCTATGTTCTGCTTAGATTTCAATTCCCTATGCAATGGCCAGAATAACACTGCCCAAAGAACTTTCTGCGATGATGAAAATATTCTATATCTCTACAATGTTCATTGTGGAGATCACTACCACATTCAATACTGAGCACTAGAAATGTGACCTGTTTGAAGAACTGGATTCATAGTTTTAATTTTATTAATTTTAACTTTAATTATCACATGGGTGGGTACCATACTGGACAGTGCAGATTTAGAAAATATCCCAAGGAGACAGCAATCAAAGGTGTAGTATCCAGTATTTGCCTTCTTTCAAGGTTTGCATTTCTTTGTGGACATCTGAAAAGAATTAACTAATTATTTTGTCCAGATTTGTACGTTTTACTTGAAAAGGTAAATCTAATATGCTTATTCAGTTATGCTTGGGACTATACTGGCTTTTGTTTACCTTAAAAAAATGGAATCAGCAAAACATGCAATTCTGATTTCATAGTAAAATAAATAGAAAAATAATGGAATGTCTCCATCAGAGTTGTGCTAGTCAAACAGTTTTACATGCATTCCTGTGACTTGTATTATTTGACCCTCGAATGGTACATTTTATCTTTTGTGTAGGGTATAGTTAGTCCTATAATTCCTAGTGACTCCAACTTAGCCTTAAAGAGTAAGTCCACAAAAATGGGATTAGAAAAAGTTGTATACAAAGAACTAACAAAAGCAAAATAAAGTCAGATGGCTGCATCTTTACTTAGCCTCAACACAGGAGACCAAAACTGCGGTCCAGGTTGAAACTGGTCCATGAGCTTCCTTTATGCTCTCAGGTCCTGTGAGAACTTGAGACTGGTCTTTCATGCCTGTGACCCTAGCTCCCAGTATCATCCATAGTTCATCAATAAACCAATAAAACTATGCTAAATGAATAAGTAAAAAAATACTCATTCCATCTGTGTCATTAAATAGACTGGTTAAGAAGGAACAGAAAGTGCTAACTTAAAGCCTTATATTTCTCTCAGGTTGGTGAGAATGGAGTAAATTTGCTAAACACCTCACAACTGAAGGCCAATCACAACAATCACAAAGAAGAATTGTTCAAGACTGACTGCTCAAACTTATGCCCATAGAGTGCCAGGTTGACCTTCCATAGACACATAGGATTTCACTCAGAGAATGCAACATCTCATGCATTGGATGATAAAGATGTTAGGCTCACTTCAAAATGCAGCCTTCCTTAGAAAAATTCACTTTTAAGCCTAGAGATGTGTACATATACCAGAAAAAGCTGTGTTCAAGCAGTCAATTATTCTATTTTCTCATACATTTATGATGTTGCTCGCTAAGTTTATCATTTGTACAATGACCTAAACCCAGAGTACATTCATAGCATTAATTAAATGTTATATCCATTATTTTTGTTTAATTCTTCTCCATAATTTTCTTGCCATGGTACATTTTGCTTAATTCAATTGGCTGCATTTCTTGTTTAGGTCTCCACAAAATGACTGAGCCCCTCTGCAGTTAATGAGTAATCCCATGAAGAAATGAATCAAGACTCAGTTATGGAGTGTGTTCAGGGTAAGCTACACTGTGGCTGGGAATACATTTCTAGCAACTCAATGCAATGTGAAGGAAGATGGGGTTCTCAACAGGAGTTAGATTTCAACGGGCTCACATAGGGAAGCATTTTCCACATTTCACTCTACTTCCAAATGTAGCAATACTCTTAAAATATACATA
Source organism: Ovis aries (assembly GCF_016772045.2). Lineage (NCBI taxonomy): Eukaryota > Metazoa > Chordata > Mammalia > Artiodactyla > Bovidae > Ovis > Ovis aries. The sequence goes on along the minus strand of NC_056068.1, from coordinate 66,528,541 downwards.
TTTTAATAAAAATGTGTTTCTGATGCTGAAATTGTTTCTTTGTCAAAAAAGACACTGCTATATTTGACTGCTTTATTTAATCTGTTTTGTGATTTTTGTATTAAATTCACTATTAATGCTCAAAGTGATGGACATGCACATAATTTTGGGCCATTTTGCAGTCATCCTACCAAGAAGATCTGGAATGAGTTCTACTATAATTCTTCTATATAAGTTAAAATATCAGTTTTCAAATTGCTACTACCCACTGAGCTACCTTCTACGATAAAGAGAAGAAATTTCACAAACACCACACATTACTTTCTAGGTTTAGTTTCAGCTTCCAACCTTCAAGCCCATATATTTCTTTTTACTGTATCGTATAACTTTTTCTTGTACATTAATCTCTACTGATGGAGTTAGTTGTGAAATATTGACTATTGCTAGAAGTTAGATTTTTCAGCCATAAATAAGGTTTATTATCTGAACTGCTGATTCATATGTTCTACTGTTAGACTATCTCTGTAAATGTAGTAAATTCTTCAATGCCTAAATATTTATCAAACAAGATTTCTATGATTTAGAATAATAACAGAAAATAGATCATACCAACAATTAATCAATTAGTTCTTAGGGAGAGAAAAGGCCAAGCAATCACATTCAATCAGTGGCACTGATTGTGCTAGAGCTAACAGCCTACTGAAACAAACTGACTTTAGATATCTAAGTATATAGTTAACTTTATGAAGAGAGGTTCAAGTGGATTACAAATGGTAATCCAAATACACTCTTTCTTGCCATGTCTGCTCCCTCAAGTATAAAAGTACATAAATAATGTGATAGTAACATGTTTTGTTTAGATGAAGGTGAAAAACCATGGTTTTACATCTTGTCTTAATATCTCACAGACCCACTAACTTGATAACTGCTTGCAAAAGAGTATTCTGCTTGTCTAGCTTGATTGCACCCAAGAATATTCCTACTAGTGCCTTGATGATCTTCAGCTTGGAGAGATAACAAATACAGGTAATCTTTGAAGGAAATAGGTCAACTGCTCATTAGCAAAAGTAATATTAGTTATATGGGATCCAGTAAGGTGTGTTTTTTTTTTTTTCTTCTTTATTGTGTAATAATCCCCTGCTCACATTTGCTACTTAAATTTTAGAAAACTTCCCAACTTTACTTTGGCAATCCTTGGTCTCAAGTCTGTAACTTCTGGCTCTTTTTCACGTCTACTATCCCCAAATATTTCTTCACATATATTACAGTGTCTCTTGTCTCATAATAGTGGTGATATTAAGCTAGCTTAGGAGTGATCTTTTTTTTTTAATGATGTAGTCACATTATTTTTTTAGAGTTGGTTTTTTTTCTTTTTTATGTGAACCATTTCTAAAATCTTCATTGAATTAGCGACAGTATTGCTTCTGCTTTATGTTTTACAGTTTATTGGCCACAAGGCACATGGAACATTAGCTCTGCCACCAGATATCAAACCTACACCCACTGCTTTGGAAAGGGAAGTCTTAACCATCTGAAAGCCAGGGAAGTCCCAGGAATGATCTTGGATGATTATCCTTTGTCTTGCCTGAGATTCTTCTCCCTACTTCTAGTCTATTCAAACCCATTCATCTCTTGTTCCATGTCTATTGCACCATTTGAAATTAGGATAATCTGGCAAGGTTTTTCGGAGGAAAAAATGGCAACTCACTCCAATAATCTTGCCTGAAAAATCCAATGACAGAGAAGCCTGGAGGCTACAGTCTAAAGGGCAGCAAAGAGATGGACAGACCGAGCCACTGAGGACGCACACACGATAAGGGTTTAAAAAAATATAATTCATCTTTCAAAATCTACATATTTTTAAAATACAGAAAATAGAAGAAAAAACTCAAAGTACCAAAAACCTTACGAGAGAAGCCTCCAGCCCTTTCCTGCACATTCTTCTTTTTAAAAGGCAAATCTGATGAAAACCTCAATTGACTGAGGCCCCTCCATGGATTTCCATAACCTATAAGACAAGCTGAATGTTTCTTTACTGTGGCAAACTAAGCTCTTCATAATCAGGCTCTTTCCTATTTATTCCATACAATATCAGAATTCTGATGCAATGATTCTCAAACTTGAGCACCTTATAATGCTTGCTCTCACGTGAACCACTTTTGTTATTATGCCAAACTTAGACAACCTGCTCGGCCAGTATGACTGCATAGGTCCAAAATGCGCTGTGTTTAGTCATTCAGTTGTGTCTGACTCTTTGCAACTCCATGGACTGTAGCCCGCCAGGCGCCTTTGTTCGTGGAGATTCTCCAGGAAAAAATACTGGAGTAGGTAACCTATCACTTCTCCAGGGGAACTTACTCACCCAGGAATCAAACCGAAGTCTCCTGCATTGTAGGCAGATTCTTTACCAGCTGAGTTACTAGGGAAGCCCAGGTCTAAAATAGGGCCCCCAAATTTGCCTTTTTAACATTCACTTAGGGAGATTCTGGTGCAAGTGGCTGCCAAGCCAGTCTAAGAATTATTTCTCTTGGCACATAGTCTTCACAACTGGCTCTGTTTCACTACTTCGATTTCACACATGCTATTTCCTCTATAAGGAAAGCACTACTCATCTTTTGAAAACATATTCCTAATGATCCTTCAAGACTAAAACATCAGCACTGATAAAATTTGCTTAAAGGTAGAGAAGAAAATGGGGCTTCCCTAGTGGCTCAGCAGTAAAGAATCTGCCTGCAATGCAGGAGACCAGGGTTCAATCCCTGGGTCGGGAAATTCCCCTGGAGGAGGGCATGGAAAGCCACTCCAATATTCTTGCCTGGAGAATCTCATGGACAGACAAGCCTGGCAGGATATAGTCCATAGTGTCTCAAAGAGTCGGACACAACTGAAGTGACTGAGGACACACGCTCCTACCCTATATCAGGGAAAATTGAGGATCAGGGGATGTCCATGGTAAAACCTGATAAGAGCATGACAGTCATGACAGTCATATAAACATACTAGACCTGAATGCAGAGATAAGAAATGGAATTCAGTGAAGGTTGGTGAGGGAGGGAGTGAAAAAAGAATGAGGTCCTTTTGCATGTTTTTAAATCAGATTTTTTTTTCAAATATGGATTTGTATGAGCTCTTTATGTATTTTGGATATTAACTCTGAAGGGTTAATAGGGTAACAGAGATGTGCCTGCAAACGGGTCTCTCTGCCCAGGCTGAGCGTCCTTGCATACGAGGCGTTCTGCCAAAGAGTCTGGACACAGCCTTGAGTGTAATGGTCCCTTGCAAACGAGGGAGCATTCCCTTCTTGAGATAAGAAGGAGATGAGGGCTTTGGGCAGACTCTTCAGTAGACAGAGATTTCACTCCCCTTTGCTATACGATAACATATATGCACCTGCACTGTACTAAAAAGGCTTATTCTTACAGTCTGGAATTCTGCCTAAGGAGGGCTTTATAACAATAAACGGCAATTAGTTTGCCCAGTTGTTCCTCTGGCCAGAGTGGTGTCCTGTCTGTCTTTTGTACGTCTTGTATGTTTTATGTCATTTCACTCGTAATCTCCAGAAATCTCCTACAAACTCTTTATCAGACACATCATTTGCAAATGTCTTCTCCTATTCAGTAGGTTGTCTGTTTTATTGATGGTTTCCTTTGCTCTGGAAAAGCTTTTTCATTCAGTTAGGTGCCACTGGCTTTTTGTTTTTGCTTCCCTTGCCTGAGGAGACAGATCATATATATATATATATAGCTAAGACTATTTTATGTCAGACATTGTAATACCTATGTTTCCTTCTAGAACTTTTGTGGTTTCTGGTCTCAGACTTAATTTAATCCATTTTGAGAAGAAGATCTGAATATATGTTTTTCCAAACAAGATACACAGGCCAACAGGCATATGGCAAGATGTTCAACATCACTAGTCATCAGGAAAATGCATATCAAAACCACAGTAAGCTATCCCCTCACACCCATCAGAATGGCTATTATCAAAGAGACAGAAGTAAAAAGTATTGTAGAGGATGCAGAGTAGAGTACTCTGGTGCACTGCTGTTGGGAATGTAAATTGGTACAACCACTATGCAAAATAGTACAGAGGTTTCTCAAAAAACTAAAAATAGAACTACCATATGACCCAGCAATTCTACTCCTGGGTATATATTTGAAAAAATAAAACGAAAACATTAACTTTAAAAGATACATGCACCTCAATATTTATAGCAGTATTATTTACAATAGGCAAGCTATAGAAGCAGCTGAAGTATCCAACAGCTGAATGGATAAAGAATACTTGGTGTGTAATGTTGATACACACATAATAGAGAATTACTCAACCATAAAAAGAATGAAATTTGACCATTTGCAACAAAATGGATGGTCGTGGAATGTATGCTTAGTGAAGTAGGTCAGAGAAAGACAAACATACATGCTTTCACTTTTGTGTGGAATCTAAAGGTTTTTTTTTTTCCTAATAAAAAAATATAACAGACTCAGATACAGAGAACAAATTAGCAGTTACCAATGGGAAGAAGAGTTGGGGAGGAGTGAGACATGGGGGAGGAGATTAAGAGAAACAGCTACTAGGTATAAAAGAAGATAAAGGATGTAATGTACAGCACAGGGAATATAACCAATATTTTTATAATAACTAAATGGAATATAATCTATAAAAAGTATCAATTTACTATGTTGTACACTTGAAGCTAATAAATACTAAATATCAACTATGCTTCAATAAAAAAGGATTCAAAAAAGATAAGAATGAGAAGGGAAAATGAAAGAAGGGGAAATGGAAAGAATAAAGAAGGACAAATAGAAGTATAATTGTTTAAAACATGGATAAAGACAGTTGAGAAAAAAATGACCTCAGGAAAGGAAGTACATTTAGCCATGGCTTAAAACTGTTGACTAACTTTAAAAGAATGAGACAGAGTTTTACTAATACAAAGTTTAAAAAGAGATCAGAGTCATCCAAAAAGTCAGATGGTAAAGCCAAAGAAATGTTCAAAGTAACGCCTTCTCAGAATAAGAAAATAATTTAGATACTGGCATGTCTGAAAGTGTCGTTAATGTTATATAGAAAGGCTAAGATGACAGTAGCACTCATCTCACACACTAGCAAAGTAATACTCAAAATTCTGCAAGTGAGGTTTCAACAGTATGAGAACTGTGAACTTCCAGATGTTCAAGTTGGATTTCAAAAAGGGAGAGGAACCGGAGATCAAATGGCCAGCATCCGTGGATCATAGAAAAACCAAGAGAATTTGAGAAAAACATCTACTTCTGCTTTGATTACACCAAAGCCTTTGACTGTATCACTTCTGTTCAGTCGCTCAGTCATGTCAGATTCTTTACAAGCCCATGAACTGCAGCACCCCAGGCCTCCCTGTCCATCACCGACTCCCAGAGTCCACCCAAATCCATGTCCATTGAGTCGGTGATGCCATCCAACCATCCCATCCTCTGTCGTCCCCTTCTCCTCCTGTCTTCAATCTCTCCTAGCACCAGGGTCTTTTTCAATTAGTCAGCTCTTTGCATCAGGTGGCCAAATGTACAGATCACAACAAACTGGAAAATTCTTCAAGAGATAGGAATACCAGACCACCTTACCTGCCTCCAGAGAAATCTGTATGCAGGTCAAGAGGCAACAGTTAGAACTGGACATGGAACAACAGACTGGTTCCAAATAGGAAAAGGAGTACGTCAAGGCTGTATATTGTCACCCTGCTTATTTAACTTATATGCAGAGTACATCATGCAAAATGCTGGGCTGGATGAAGCACAGGCTGGAATCAACATTGCCAAGAGAAATATCAATATTTGTTCAAAATGATCAATATTTCAATCAAATATCAGTAACCTCAGATATGCAGATGACACCACCCTTAAGGCAGAAAGTGAAGAAGAACTAAAGATCCTCTTGGTGAAAGTGAAAGAGGAGAATGAAAAAGCTGACTGAAAACTCAAAATTCAAAAAAGTAAGATCACATCACTTCATGGCAAATATATGGGGAAACAATGCAAACAGTGACAGACTTTATTTTGGGGGGGCTCCAAAATCACTGCAGATAGTGACTGCAGCCATGGAATTAAAAGGCTCTTGCTCCTTGGAAGAAAAGCTATGACCAAGAAAAGCTAGACTGCATATTAAAAAGCAGAGATATTACTTTTCCAACAAATCTCCATCTACTCAAAGCTATAGTTTTTCCAGTAGTCATGTATACATGTGAGAGTCAAACTATAAACAAAGCTTGGTGCCAAAGAATTCATGCCTTTGAACTGTAGTGTTGGAAAGACTCTTGAGAGTCCCTTGGACTGCAAGGAGATCAAAACACTCAATCCTCAAGAAAATCAATCCTGATTATTCATTGGAAGGACTGATGCTGAAGCTGAAGCTCCAGTACTTTGGCTACCTGATGGGAAGAGCTAACTCGTTGGTAAAGTCCCTGATTCTGAGAAAGATTGGAGGCATGAAGAGAAAGGGATAACAGAGGATGAGATGGCTGGATGGCATCACTCACAGAATGGACATGAGTTTGAGCAAGAGAGCATCTTCTGGTAGATGGTGAAGGATAGGGAAGACTGGCATACAGAGAGTCCATGTGTCATGGGTCACATGGGTCACAAAGAGTCAGACACAACTGAGCAACTGAACAAGTTATCAAACTTTATGAATAAAGAATAAAATATTCTAAGTATATAGGCAAGAGAAGAACATCACTAACTAGAGAAATCAGATTGGCCTCATAGTGCCCTACAACCACATTCAAAGTTAGAAGGTAAAGTTGTTTTGGGCACATTTCTGAAAGGACAAAAAAGTCTCACCCAGGAAAATTATACCCATTCAAGTTGTCATTCCAATATAAAGACATCAGACAGACATCTCAAAATGCTAGAACACTAGAAATATAGGATGTATGAATTTTTCTAGAAAAAAAATGGAATCCAGCAAACCAGAAGATCAATAAAAAGAAAGAAAGAAAAGGCATAATAGAATTGGTGAACATTAAATCTAGTAAATGTTTGGCTATGACTAGCATCTGGAGAATTGTGTTTGCAGAACAGATGGTAAATTTTATAAACTCTAACATTTTAAATATTATAACTAACAAACACTGAATGATGTGAGGTGGAGAATTAGAAGAAAGTATAAGAATGCTTATCACCTTACCTTCAGAATAGAGAATGCATTGATGCTACCCAAAACTGAAAAAGGTCATTTAAAAATCACAGAGATCCCAAGAACTTGAGATTCTTTTCTTACTCATATAGAAAACTTATAGGAATAAATATTTTGGGCGGAAAGAAAAAAGTTTCATTGGTCTTTCCATTTTGAATGTTTTTCTCTCTGCAAAGTTCCAGTGAACAAACCTAGTTTTGAAAATGTTTCTATTCATATATACCTATCTCTACACCTGTTTCTGTATACATACATACCAATAGATATATTTGGAAAAACATAAAAATATTAACATCCATGGGATTTTGGATAATTTGTTGCTTTATAATTTTGTGTATGGCTTGAATTCTCTTATGATCCCATGTCATCTTGATGGACAAAAGCAAAAGCTTTACTGACACATGAAATCAATTTGTATTTTGGTAGAAATATTCCTAGTTGGTTCCCTGCCCCCCCGCCCCCCGCCACCGAGTACTGCAGAAAGGCTGAGACAAAATGATAGCATTTGTTTCAGCACTGGAAATATTTATCCTCCCTGTAGCATCCTCACTACAACAAATAAAAGGCAGTGCAGAATGGCAGCAAAGGGTATTGAAGTGGCAGCTTTGAGAAAGACATCCCTGATCCAGACCGTTCAGTCATAAATCTACCTGACCACTCTTAACATCCATTCACACTTTAGAGACTGGAGATTGTGATTTTGGATACAGTTTTTGATTAATAAAGGTCCATTGAGTTATTCTACACTAAATTGTAAGGCTTTTTTCTTACAGACAGTTTATTGGGCAACAGTCAACTAAAGTCAAAAGAAACACTTATTAAGAGCTGAACTCTGTTCAAGGTGTTGTTTTCTTCCTGAAAATATGCATGTAACAAAAATTCAAATGTCCAGAGAAATAGCATGATTAGAAGCAGGTAGAAAGGGCTCTGAGCCATGTGGAATAAAGAGTAGTGTGTGATCCCTACCAACATTGGTGCTTTTTATGATATATTTCCAGGCTTTCAAATAGTTTATTTAATTTTGCTTATTGAGTAAAACTGAAGCTAAAAGCTACTACAATGATGCCAAAGGTTTCCCTTTATTTCTACCATACTACCATTAATAGTTTCATTTTTCCATTTCCTTCCCATTTTAACAGATAGGATGCAATAAATGCAAATGAATTTTAACCAACACAGCTGAAATTGAGCAGTTGATTCCACAGTTAGAGCCATCTTTCATGAGCCAATATATAAAAGTCAAATTAGAGTCAAAAATAGTTTCAGTGAAGAGCACCAATGTGCCAAGTGTGCAGAAGCCAAAAGTACAATATTCAAGGACCAATTCTAACCCAAAGAGCACCAGAAGACTTCAAATATTCTTTAAATTTGTTGAACTGGAGACTTCGGAAATGTGATTGCCAAAGGCCAAAGAAGAGTGGAACTGTCATGAATGGGTATAACTACGGTAAGGAGTGAAAAGTGAAAGTGAAGTCGCTCAGTTGTGTCCGACTCTTAGCGATCCCATGGACTGTAGCCTACCCGGCTTCTCCGTCCATGGGATTTTCCAGGCACGAGTACTAGAGTAGGTTGCCATTTCCTTCTCCAGGGGATCTTCCTGACCCAGGGGTTGAACCAAGGTCTCCCGCAATGCAAGCAGACGTTTTACCCTCTGAGCCTCCAGGGAAGCCCCACAGTTAGACAAAGATACATACAACCAACAAGCTCAAACAAAGGTCATGAGAAAATACTCTAAATTCAATTTGAAATGAAGGGAATAATGGGGCTTTCCCTATAACTGAAATACAGGAAAATTTAAATAAATTACTTAGACCGCTGGAAAAGAGGCCTATAGCAGTTGTGATAGCATATTCATTCGAAAATTTGACTAACATCTCCTCCTCTACTCTGTTGCCCCAGAACGATATCCCTTCCCCCTCTGCAGGTAAACTTACAGAGAAACCACAGTCAACTATATTCTCTAGCTGCATTCACTGCACAGAACAAGATAATCTAACCACAAGAAAACTGGTGCAAGCTGGTTCAGCTCCAAAAGTGTGACAGTGTTGCCTTGCAGCTCGTTATCATCTCATGAGAATAGTAAGATCTCCCCTGCTCCTCCTTCAGCCATGATGGCTCAACTTGCTTCTGACGCAGATGCCAAAGAACCATACAGTGGCAGAAAAGGGATGGCATCCCAGTGTCAGGAAAACGATTCCCAGAAAGCCGGTGCATATGCCTCCCCCTCATTAACCTTGCCCTTAAAATCTTGCCTTAATCATCCCCACACTGAGAAGCTAATTTTGAGCCAAGTTCCTTCTTCCCCATTCTCAGGCCATTGAATAAAGACTGTGCTGTTTCAATCTCAGCATTGATTTTGTTATTGACTGGATGAATTCAGACTGAAAAAGAACTCTTTCTGGCCAAGGTACAGGGCCTCAGCTGGATACCCCAAGAGGAGGGTCCATACAACCAACTCAGTAATCACTCCATAAAATTATCCTTTCTTTCAACATGAGGATGAACATATGCAGAAAAACTTCACTGCAAATGTTTGTCGTATCATCAACTTGAAGAAATTGCCCTCTCTTTGGAACCTCACAGATACAGAAATCATTATGTCAGCAGACGAGAAAGGTAAGAAATAAGATTTCATATGAGTGGAATATTTTCATGAAACTCTCTAGTAACATAACAGAAAGAAGGGAAAGTGGCAGAAATATGGTAAGTACATAGAGTTAATTGTCTGGAAATAAAATGTTTCTCAAAAGCCAGTAGTGTCCTGAAAATTCTTATATCAAGACAAGAAATAGAAGAGATAAGAGACTTTAATATACAGATTTGGTAATTATTTGATGCTATCAAGAGCTGTTTTAGTATTAAATCACTTATAGCATTACATTTAAAATATTTAACTGTTAAGTATATATCAAAACATTTTATTTTATAATTTGATTTATGGTTCTTTGGGGCTTCCCTGGTGGTGCAGAGGTTAAAGTGTCTGCCTGCAATGTGGGAGACCTGGGTTCAATCCCTGGGTCGAGAAGTTCCCCTGAAGGAGGAAATGGCAACCCACTCCAGTATTCTTGCCTGGAGAATCCCATGGATGGAGGAGCTTGGTGGGCTACAGTCCACAGGCTGCAAAGAGTTGGACATGAATGAGCGACTTCACTTTCACTTTCACCGTGAATTTAGACCATCTGAGATTTAATATTTGGGAAATATTTGGGAATTTTAGGCCTTGCAAAAATTACTGAAAGTTCTGTGCCTCAGTTTCTTCATTTGTAAAAAGAATAACAGTATCTCCTTCACATGGTGGGAAACATTAGATGAAATAATAATTAAACACTTAGAATGATGTGCAGCACAAATGTTTAATAAAGATTGGCTATGACAACTGATTCATTATCTACCAAACAATAGGGTCAAACTTATGTGCTAGACAAAAATCTAAGTAACTTATGTATATCAACTCACTTAATCCTTCCATGGCCTATAGGATGGACTTTATTGTTTTCTCCTTTTTACAGAAGACAGAACAGTTATGCATATTGCCAAGAATCTGTGTTCTTAATCATGTATTGATGTTTAATTTTGGCCACACTATTAGAATCACTTGAGAAGCTTTTAATAGTCCTGATTCTCAGGTTAATTGGTACCCTAACCCAATTCAATCATGGTAAGTCTAGTTACTGTCACAATATAAAGTTATTATAATAATACTAAGTTCCCTATGCTGTACATTAGATCCCTGTGACAAAATTATAGTACCCAATACAGTATAAAGCTATGTACATAGTTTTAAATACACTGTCAATGATAGAGTTCAACAAAATCTAAATCTAAAGAGGCATCATATCCTAAAAGTAGTATAAATTTGGAAGGAAAAATAAAACTTATCTCAATAAAATACTAAGAAAATCTAATAAATTGGGGGTATGGAATAGGTTAATAAGAACAAATTAGTTACTCAAGCGAAAAAAAAAAAAACACTTGCAGGATTATATTACTCAAGATCAAACCAAAGATGGATAACAAATGATGTATATAAGTTGTTAAATGAGGGATATAAATAGTTCTTAGGGCTAGAACATACTCTGCCTTCAAGAGAAAACATCTTAATACATGATCCAAAATACTGTGAGTAATTTGATAGTTTTCCAATAATTTACAATTCAAATTTTAACCTTTTCATATTTTTTTAACAAAATATTTCTCATCTAGTGTATACATCCCACTTAAATTTGACTTTTATAAAATGAAGATCAAAACAACCTGTGATAACGCAATCAGCAGAGAGAATATTATAGATTACTTTTCCGTCCATTTCTACTAAGATGGATAAGGTTAAAATCAGCTTTTACTATTCCACCAAGCTGCCCTTTCTTGTTTATAACCTTCCTTTGTCTTCTGTGTACTTCTATAAATATGCTAAAATGTTATTGGATATGCAACTAGGAAAGATAGCATTTATGTGAAAATATTAGTTTACATTGTAAACTAAGAACTTTTTATGATAATACAGATGGAGGGTAAGAATATGTATTGTTTTGTAATCATTGCCAAAGCTCCTCCTAAAAGTTTAATGCAAGGCAATAAAGAATGAATAAACCACATCTTAAATGGAGAAATATTTCTTTCAAGTTAACTTTTATATCCAAATGTCTCTTTCTACTCCTTCTTGCCTCAGACCTTCCTAAATACCCAAGGAATTTTGTAATTAGGAGGAAACGTCCTACAAACTTAAATCATAAATGAAATAATTCTGCAATAGATCTACTTAATTTCATAAATTCTACTTGCTGAAAGCCATGGATGATTGGAGATACAAATGAAATAGGGTAGAGCTGCTAGGGCCCATTCAGTACCATCTGGTTTTCATTCAAAATATTTTGATTATTGAGTCTCTCACACCTGCTGCACATCCTTAAACCTCTTGAATCCACCCTGAAAGTTAAGGGAGAAAATATCATTTTCCACCTTCCTTTCTTTATTCCTTACATCTTCCCTAACTTACTTCCCACAGTGTGGCTCAGATGGTAAAGAATCTGCCTGCAATGCAGGAGACCTGGATTCAGTCCCTGGGTCATGAAAATCTCCTAGAGAAAGGCATGGCAACCCACTCCAGTATTCCTGCCTGGAGAATCCCATGGACAGAGGAGCCTAGCAGGCTACAGTCCATGGGGTTGCACCAAGTCAGACATGACTGAGCAACTAACATTTTCACTTTCACGGTATTTTGAATGCTACATAACAACTAACTTCTGGAATTTTATTAAGATCTGTTACCTGAAATATTCTTTTGTTGTCATTGTAAGAGGGTATTTGCTCATAAAGTAAGGTAACTGGAGAGATCAGCAGAAAGAAATTGTATTGGAGCTTCCCTTATCTGCTAAAGCAGAGAATCCTGAAAATACAGTTGTTATTACTGCCACCTCTATTCCCTGAATCTTATTGGAGAGAATGACCCGCAGCAGCAAAAGTGTAGCTTAGCTGTTAGGAGCCCACCTCCACTACAGGGAACTTCCAGCCAGTAAGGAGTCTGTTCATTAGCATCCAAATGAAAATGCCCAATAGAAGCTTCCATTGTCTTCCAATGAGATCTCAGCTACCACCACCTCTTTTCCTAAGCTGATATATAGACGCTCTCCTCTGTCAATTCTAAGTTACTCACTACTGAATACTCCTACATGGGGATTAAACTTTTTTCCGATTAATCTGCCTACTGTCAGTTAATTCACAGGACTCCAACCACATGGTCTACAGTGACAGAGGAGAAGTTTTGCTTCCCAGCAATCCCACACAGATGCTTGATATCTGTAGATGTTTCTGGAGGAAAGAAGTCTGGGACAAGTAAATGATTTTTTCAGGGTGTTTCAAAATATCATAAGGAGTATATGAGTCCCACCAAATATTTGAATTCTCTGTATGCTGGCAATATAGACCATAGCTCAACTTATGATATTTTAATGCAGCAAATCTTAGTAGGATTTTAAATGTTTCCACTACCTCAACAGACAGTTGGCCAGAATTGACTATTGGTTTCAGCTACAAGTTATTTAAGATGCAAACAACTAGAGAAGATGCCAGTTGATGACATGTTTAGAACAACCTAATTCTAACCTTGAATACAGTTTACTTATGTTGAGTCAGACAAAACAATTTTTAGCCAATTAATATGATCAAAGCATCAAACACTTGCTACTTACATTGTACAGTATTTCCCAAATATTGAATAGGATTTACTAATACTTGAAAAAGTCATTGTTTACTTGAAATTCAGTGTAAACTGGGCATCCTGTATTTTATCTAGCAGCTCTATTTTTTGAGTTCTCTAGAAGATTACAATGTAGAGGTAAGAGTTAAAAGTTACTACAACGAGGTGTCTACATCTGTATGTAATATCCTTTTCTCTTATTGTGTCGTTCAGATGATTCCTCTTTAGGGAGAAGAGAAAATAGAGCATGAACAAATCTTAAATATCAGCCTTTACTGGGGCAAATATAAATCTCCATAACCACGTCATAATTTACTACTGAATACAAACAAAGGAAATTTCAAGGATTCAAAACATTAATTGAACAGAAGCATAGCTCTGCCTCTGAGACCTATATAAGAATTAGTCATTTAACAAAGTTCTGAGGGAATGGGATATGGAACTTCCATACAAAAGACTCTTCAATATGAAAAAGGAAGGGTGCAGGAGTGGGAGATCATGCCACTGCAAGTGTGGTCCATTGAACAGCATCACCTCGAAGCTTGTTAGAAATTCACTGTCTCAGGACAGGACACATCCAGACCCGCTGAATTAAAACTGCTATTTTAGCAAGATCTCCAAATGCTTAATATACACAGAAAGGTTTGGGAAGATCAGCTGTAGGCAACTGGCTTCTAAAAAGGATAGGGACCCAGGGTCACTAAAAAGAAAGACGACGTTAAATAAGGCAGTAAAGTCTTTCAAATGGAGGTATCTCTCCCTTGACCAGTTTCTACAAGCAAGAGCCCCTAGTACCCAGAAACACATGAGTTACTCATGTGAAAGTATTTAGTCTGTTCGAACTGCTATAACAAATATCTAACCACATACTGGCTACCTTAAACAACAAGCATTCAGTTCTCACAGTTCTGGAGGCTGGGCAATCCAAAATCAAGGCAGTAAGGGCGGACTAGATGTCTGGTGTGATCACTCTTCCTGGTTCAAAGATGCCTGGCTGTCTTCTCACCATTTCTGTCCATAGCAGAAGGAGCAACAGAGCCTGCTGGCACTCTTTTACAGGAACACAGATTCTGCTCATGAGGGCTCCACCCCTATGACCTCATCACCTCCTACAGGTCCCACCTGCAAACACCCTCACACTGGGAATTAGGTTTCAACAAATGAATTTTGGGAAACTAAAACATTGTTTCTAGCCATACTCCTTGACTCTCCAGACTCAACAAGCCTAACCAGGTGAACTAACCAAGGCCACTTCACTGCCATTCATATACAACTCAAAGAACTTGGGCTATAATGCAGAATGTTAGAAAAAATAACATGGGGCACTTTCTAATCAAATTTAAATCTTGTATAAACAAGTAGATACGAATATTTCAGGTACCTCAGCAAAATCTGCAGCCCGAATGCCAGGTCAATCTTGTTTTAAGTATATACATATTGATAAAAATCTGATCTTAACTACATTTATTTGAAAAGTAACTCTACTGTAATGTATGATAGCCATAGGAGGGCCAAGGACAGGCATATATTTATCAGGGTTTGTAATCTCATAACTTTAAAATCACCTCGAGGAACTTTGCCAGTCTTCCTACCAAGGACAAGAAATACCAACATGTATAGTAGAATTAAATCATATTTTATTCAGATATATTCTCAGTGTTTTTAAAGTGTTAGTGCAGATCTTTCCTAAGCAATTATGACAACTTTCTGAGTTATATCTCAACAGGAGTCCTGCCAAGAAAGGAGGTACAATGATTCGGGGGAAAAAAAGAAAAAAGATGAACTAAATCAATATATTCAAATAACTATCTCATTTATCAAAGGGGGAGGGGACGATAGAGGGACTAGGTCAGTTGCAAAGTGGAACTGGATAATTAATTGACTCATGATGATTAATATAGCTGAACCTTTCCCCTCACTTCTTTCAATCCAGGCAAAAGGGATAGTTAGAGTGTGATTAAATGAAAGCAATATAGGCTCTGGAAAGATTGTACTCCTGTGCTTTCTGGGACAATACAAGTTTGTAACAAAACTGTCACAAGAAACATGCTTCTTTTCAATTTCAGCAGCAAGCAATAGGCATTTATCAAAGAAAATTGAATTGAGGCTGTTGCTGCAGAACCAGAAAGAAATTAGATTCAAATGATTTTTACCAAGTAGGCCAAAACCCTCTGATAGAAACAAACAGATGTTATTTCTACCTCCCCTGGTTGCTTGCAGGCAGGACCAGGTCTTTAAAGAGCAGTTTTTTCCCATATGGCCACTGATGAGGGACGAAGCTTCTCCCCAGCATGGAGAGTAAATGTCCATGTGTCTACGGCAAGCAAGATAATTGATTTTCCCTCGCTACTGATTGGTTTAGAAATAAGGTGCATGACACCATTCTGCACCATGAATGTGATTCTGCCGAGCACGTATAGTTTCCTTTACTTTTAAATAGAGATATATAAGGAGAGACTTCTATTCTATCTCTGGATGAAATTATCTGCACAAGACTCGAAATTGCAACAAGCCCTCTTAGGGCCATGAGACAAGCTGACCTAAGAAAACAAACCAACGTTGTAAAATTGGCAGAGAGGAAAAATGAAAAGCACCTGAATCCCAGATCATATAACCAAGTCTATGAATAAATTAAATCTGGTGTCACATAATTTGCTACCTAAGATAACAAAGCTGTTTTGAGTTTGATCTCTTTTACTTGAAGCCAGACTTTCTCAGGCACTGAAAAACCATCAGTCAGAGATTCTATTATTCATATCCCATTTATTTTAAAGAGACACATCAGGTCATTACACATTCACATTATATATCTATGCTCAAACAAAGGGAAGAATGTCCTGCAAACAGAGGGCATTATGTTGTTTCATTTGGTTCAGAATAGACCACAAGTGTTTCCTTCTATAATGTGCAGGCATCTACATGCCATGCTTCAACTTTTATACTTGTGAGTTAACCAATCAGAACTTAAAATATCAAGATGATTTTCACCTAATACCTGATTTCCACTGAGGGCTTCCCTGGTGGCTCAGATGGTAAAGCGTCTGCCTGCAATGTGGGAGACCTGGGTTCAATCCCCAGGTCAGGAAGATCCCCTGGAGAAGGAAATGGCAACCCACTCCAGTACTCTTGCCTGGAAAATTCCATGGACTGAGGAGCCTGGTAGGCTACAGTCCATGGGGTCGCAAAGAGTCGGACACGACTGAGCGACTTCACTTTCACTGAGGTTTATTCTCCCTGGTTTCCTGGTCATTATATATGATATTCCTTCAGATTGCCCATAACTATCATGAAGGATACTATGTTGCAAGTAAAAGTCTCAACTCAAATTGGCTAGAAAAATAGAGAATTTATTGGCCTACAAAATCTAGGTGCTCTAATTACATCAGCGAGGAGCCTGGATTCTCTTTATCTATTGCCTTCTAAGGGCACTGACTCTCTTCCCAGGCTCTATAACCTTTAACCAAAACAGTGTCAACACAGCAGTCCCCAGTCCAGTTTCAAGGTAGAAAAATGACTACAGCAGCCTCAAATCCTAACCCCAGAGCACACAGGGGAAGAGAGGAAGATCTCTTTCTCAGAAGATTCAATAAACATCTCACTACTCATTGGCTCTGATTTGTAGATAGCAATTGGCTAGGCTAGAATAGTGGTCCCCAACCTTTTTGGCACCAGGATCAATTATGTGAAAGATAATTTTTCCCAGAGTAGGTGGAGGGGATGGTTTCTGGATGACTCAAATGCATTACATTTATTGTGCACTTTATTTCTAATCTAATGCTGCTGCTGATCTGACAGAAGGTACTATTCTGTGGCCTGGAGGTTGGGAACCCCTGGGATAAAAGACGGGAGCATATCAAATGTTGTAAGTTGTTGTTAATACCTGAAATGAGGTTCAGTTCAGTTCAGTCACTTAGTCACGTACGACTCTTTGCGACCCCGTGAATCACAGCACGCCAGGCCTCCCTGTTCATCACCAATTCCCGGAGTTCACTCAAACTCACGTCCATCGAGTCAGTGATGCCATCCAGCCATCTCATCCTCTCTCGTCCCCTTCTCCTCTTGCCCCCAATCCCTCCCAGTATCAGAGTCTTTTCCAATGAGTCAACTCTTCGCATGAGGTGGCCAAAGTATTGGAGTTTCAGCTTTAGCATCATTCCCTCCAAAGAACACCCAGGGCTGATCCCCTTTAGAGTGGACTGGTTGGATCTGCTTGCAGCCCAAGGGACTCTCAAGAATCTTCTCCAACCCACAGTTCAAAAGCATCAATTCTTCAGTGCTCAGCCTTCTTCACAGTCCAACTCTCACATCCATACATGACCACTGGAAAAACCGTAGCCTTGACTAGTTGGACCTTTGTTGGCAAAGTAATGTCTCTGCTTTTGAATATACTGTCTAGGTTGGTCATAATTTTCCTTCCAAGGAGTAAGCGTCTTTTAATTTCATGGCTGCAGTCACCATCTGCAGTGATTTTGGAGCCCTGCAAAAATAAAGTCTGACACTGTTTCCACTGTTTCCCCATCTATTTCCCATGAAGTGATGGGACCAGATGCCATGATCTTCATTTTCTGAATGTTGAGCTTTAACGTTAAGCCTACCTAAACAAATGGGTTGATGAAGAAATGGAGATATCCAGAAAGGAGAACTATGGTGCTAGAGAGGAATGGATACCAGGGAGGCAAAAAATAAATATCCACTACACCATGGAGAAAAAAGAATAGATTATTTAAAGAGACCATGCATGCAAATGAGTGAATTTTATTTCAATTTATTATTCTTAAATCTTATTATTTATAATATCTAATTACTACCTAGTCCGTTTAGGGATAAAGGTTGCAGATTTACCTTTGGGGGTTGGACAAATAGAAAAATCACATACACTATGGTATAACTCTTGCATTCCAAGGCTTGTATTTAGCAACTTGATTATTTATTGCCTGTATTTTTATTTCCTTTCTAACACTAAATTCCATATCCGCAACACCCACAGTATCTGTCACTTGTCTTATTTTGAAAGCTGCAAGAAAACAACACACAAAAGGAATGTCAAAGAAGTTTAAATGTACTTTTGTCTATGATTAAAACTTGGGCACAAATCTGCCCAACCCCATTCTGTTTCTCTCTAATACCTCTACTTGGGTGATTACTGGTTGGCTGGGGGTGGGGGAAAAAAGGAAAGGAAAATTTAAATAGAAATATTAGTTTTTAATGCCCACACTTTCCACGTAGTAAATTTTCCTCTCACATTAAATACTTGCATGGTGTATTCAGCTATGCCCCATTTAGCACCACGTTATACAATTTTGAGCTAATTGAATGTTATTTCCTATAAAGATTACCACTGTATTATGTCATTCATCTTCGTGCAAGTTTCTGCTCTTTTGAGCAATGAAGAATACAAAACAGCATAGAAATGCAGGATATAACTCTCATTATTGTTACTATACTTTAATAGTTTTAAAGAGGTAGGGCTTAGTAATTCATAAGAAAGATCATGCTATTTTCAAAATTGCAATTTTAAAAGTGGCTTAGTATTTCCTCAATTTACCCAAGGTTACATCAAATATGGATCACATTATAAGCTTCAGGTAAAAATTACAACTATTCATACCAATATCATGAGAAAATCATCTGATGCATTTATTAAGACTCATTAAAACTCAGGCAACATATTTGTAATGGAACTGTATTTCACTAATTGATCCTTTTAAACGTTTGTGTGAGCATTCAGGCATGTTCTCACTTAGGCACTGTATATATACAACATAACGAGACAAAAACCTTGCCTCTAAAGAGTTCACTATTTGACTTGTCCACACTCTTGGGCACTTTAATGCAAGGTCAGTTTCTCAACTTCTCTGCGCCTCAATTTCTTTAGCTGCCTAGTGCCAATGATAACAGTACCTACCTTGAAGGTCTGTTGTGACACTGAAATAAGAAAATACACACAACATGCTAACAACAGCTCTAGCAACCTCATATGCACTCATTAAATGTTAGCTGTTATTTTTAGTATGAGGAGAAAGGTTACAAAATTACAGGTTCAATTAATTTGTTCAGTATATTCTGTGTGCTGAGTTCTATGTAAGTCTCTGCAAATAAAGAATAAGGCAACTACATTTTCTGCCTTCACAGGCATAAAGTCTAACTTAGCTATGAAACCAATCATAGTAATATTCAAAGGAAGTATACAATATGAAACAGACAATATAAAATATTGAATATTTAGTATATTCCACACTTTGTGCCAGAAACTTGTGAAAAATAGTCTCATTTTATTTCATGAGGCACAGCTCCAACAGTGGCCCAAACTTACACATTTCATAAAGAGTAAAACTAAGACCCAAATATAGATCTATTTTCTAAACTTTCCTCTCTAATGGCTTCTTAACTCATAGAAAGCAATTAGAGTAGCTGGCAAAGTCTTCTCCAAGAAAATAAAGAGCTTTGAAAGATCATTTTGAAAAATAAATTTGAACTAAACTTACATCATTATTTCCTAATGTGTGTTTTGTGGAATACTATTTGCATAAGATACCAATGTAGTCAGTCAACACTGACAAGACATTAGTGGTGGAACAGTTTTTTAATCTCCTTGATTCTCATGAAATCAAAGCAACTATAAAAACAAAACAAAAAACCTCTAAAAATTATATTAAAAAAAAGAGCAAAGTATCTTCACAACTCAATAATGTGAAGAGGCAAAAAACATCACCAACTATAATGCCTGCATGATATCAACATCCATATGGAGGAAACAGGGAGGAACTGAGTCTGATGAAGCTGAATCAGAAAATCTTAAAACTGGCAATAGATTATCTACAGTGGACCAACCTTCTGAACTAAGGTGTGGTTTTACATGCTCACAGATGAGTAGAAGGAGTCTATGGTAACTCTGAAGACTGATGCAATCTGGGGCTTAAGCATACTCTAAATCAATCTGCCAAGGACCCAAGGACAAACAGCAGCCACAGAGAAACTTTTGGAAACTGATTTAAAATTGAACAAAGCCAAAGCAGGAGAAGAAAAAAGAGAGAATGTTCAGATGTATGGGAACATGGTTTAAGACTTCACAAAATAACAGAAGAGGTTAAAAACAGCATTTATAACCAACTTCTCCCTTCTAAAAGCAACAGAATAAAAATATAATTAAAAATAATCAACCAAAAAACTTGCAGTGAAATATTTTTAAGAGATATTATTAAAAAGAGAATAAGGATTAGAATAACACCCCTGTAATTAAAGTCATGCCAGCAAGATCTGCCTAGAAATTGATGAAAAAATGCAACCCAATATTCCCAAATGTATAGAAATATATAAAGAAAAATTATATAAAATATAGAAGTACAGCATAAATGATAAATAGTAAAACTCAAAAATTTCAGAAATTAAAAAATAAATATGTTTTTTACAAAAGCAGTCTAAACCAAAAAGAACACAAGACCAAATGAACACACACAACATGCATGCTTCAAAGGAAGCAGAAGCTGAAAAAATTTTTAAGTAAAAATATAAATTAAATAAAAATATTAAATAATTTGAGAAAAATGCTAAATAAGAACAAGAAGTTTAGCATATGTATAATTGTTCCCAAAGAAGAAAATCCAAGCAGTACATCAAAACAAGTTATTTACCTGAAATATTTATATGAAACTACATATTAAAATAAATTCATATTATATATATTTACACTCATATATAATTTTATTTATATAAGATAGTTTCTACAAACATGACTGTTTCATACAAATAAATTATATATTCACATATGTGAAACTATACATTTTCACATATATATGAACTGCACATAAAAATAACAAATATGGAATCTGTCATAGTTTCATATTGTTTAAAAAAATCAAATGGACTCAATACTTCCTCAGCCTTTGAACTAGGGAATCAATAAAAATTTAGTGTCTCTATGGACCAACCTAGATAGCATATTAAAAAGCAGAGACATTACTTTGCCAACAAAGGTCTGTCTAGTCAAGACTATGGTTTTTCCAGTGGTCATGTTTGGATATGAGAGTTGGACTGTGGAGAAAGCTGAGCGCCAAAGAATTGATGCTTTTAAACTGTGATGCTGAAGAAGACTGCTGAGTCCCTTGGACTGCAAGGAGATCCAACCAGCCCATCCTAAAGGAGACCAGTTCTGGGTGTTCATTGGAAGGACATGCTGAGGCTGAAACTCCAATACTTTGGCCACCTCATGCGAAGAGCTGACTCATTGGAAAAGACCCTGATGCTGGGAGGGATTGGGGGCAGGTGGAGAAGGGAATGACAGAGGATGAGATGGCTGGATGGCATCATCAACTCGATGCACATGAGTTTGGATGAACTCTGGGAGTTGGTGATGGACAGGGAGGCCTGGCATGCTGCAATTCATGGGGTCACAAAGAGTCATACATGACTGAGCAACTGAACTGAACTGAACTGATGGATTATATGATGATGAAAATTAATCATCTTTAAAGCTGTGAGTATAAATTAAAGATTAGGTTCTCACTGTGTTTGATGTGACATTTCACTTTTAATCCCTGCAACCTACTAATTTCACAACCCAGAACACTCCAATCCCATTAAATCATCCTATGCAATGATACCTAACAATCCTGAGCATTATATTCTTCAGTCTTAACTTCCTTGGCAAGTATTTTCTGTTATTGACCTTAAATTCCCCACCTGGATGAGGGTTCTTTGAGCTAAGCACCCCAACTCTTGTTTTCAAGCATCCACTTCTGGGTCACTCCATTTCTGGTAGCTCTACATTACTTTCCCCATTCTTAGAGCCCATAGAACCATTACCGTCAATAGTTCTCTGAGCTGGTTCTCCTTCAAGTAGGAGATCTCACTGGGTCCAAGCAGGTTACCAGGGCAGATTGAATAGAAGTTGATAAAGCTCCACCCTGCCACTTCTTTCCAAGAGATCTAAAAGCTGCCAAATGAAGAATGTGTCCTCCACAGGAAACATGTTATTTGTGATTACCCTGCCATTTGTCGTAGCTATTCATTATCCATAAGAAAGTATGTATTTTTTCCCTTTAATTCCATTTGAGGGCTAATTTCCTGTTTAAACTGCTCATACCCTGAAAGCCATAATCCATATATCTACTATTATCCACAGAAAATATACCATTCGACAATGTTTTTTCCTTTTATGTCAAGTCTACAGTCAACAAAATCTTTATTATAAAAAGGTTATGATAATTTTCTTTTAAATAAAGTGACTAACAGCTTGCCATGCTAAAAGAACAGGAAAATGGTGAATTTGATTTGCGATGGTCATGCAGATACATGATGAGAAGGCCTTGGAATGCTTTTAGGGGACTTTGATATCGTCTTCTAAAAAAATGTCACTTTTACCATTTTTTATCATATAGCTAATAACATAGAGATGTACGGTATAATGATGAAAAGGGCCTGAGATTAAGCCTTTCAATAATTAGTTTCTTATTTTTAGTATCTTAGAAATAGATGTTTGCTTAGGTGATTTGATTAGCTGGACGTGTTACTCAACATTACTTTCAAAAAGCTCAAATTACAAGATCAACAATTTTCAGTGACTGTTTTTGCTCTTGTGGTTTGATTCAACTTAAGTGAGAAATACAGGGATATAATTGTTATCTTCATGTTTTGAAGGTAATCTCTAAGAGTGGTAAGATATAATCATCACTTTGTCTAATTACCTTACTTTTTGATATTTTCAAGTGAGTGCAATCATATTTTTAAAAAAGCCTTTTAGTCTGTTTGGAGAAAGAATTAAAAGACTGTGAGAAATGTGGCAAGTAAAAGAGAAAACTAACATCAAATTACATCTAAAAACCTTTGGAGAGAGTAATTAGTAGCAGAAAGACAGAAAGTAAAGCCCAAATTTCAATTTATCCTGCTCAGTGTGCTAAAACTCTGCAATACAAGTCTGAAAAAACTCTAATCTATGAGTTCAAGGAGCTTAACAATTTAATTCAAGTTACATCTGACTCTGATTTTTCTGGTAGTCGTCTATAGAGTCTGAGACAAAATTGCTGTCCAGTGAAGCCCTTTTGTGACTCCCTAAAATAACGGCTAACACTTCATGAGTATTTATTATGTAACAGGTACACTGTTAAGTAGTTATAGGTATCAGGTGCATGATGGTTAACCTAAGTGTCAACTTTGCCACAGTATCCAGAATATTTGATCAAGTATTATTCTGGATATACCTATGAAGGCTATTTTTTTTTACATCGCCTATATTGGCAGTCAGGTTCTTTACCACTAGTGCCACCTGGGAAGTCTTTGAAGGTTTCTGTGTTTGTTTGTTTGTTTTTAATTAAACGTGAGACAACATTCACATCAGTAGACTTCTAGTAAGATTACCCTCCATACGGTAAGTGGGCCTCAACTGATTAGTTGAATAATTTAATAGAACCAAGACTGACCCTCCCACCGCCCCCCCTCACACCAGGCAAGAAAGAATTCTGCCAGAGAACTGCCTTTCAACCTGTCAGCCTACCCTATAGATTTTGTTCTTGCCAAGATTCCACAGTCACATGAACTAATTCCTTTTAAATCAATCAATCTCTATCCCTCTTTCTCTCCACATACACAACTCCTATTGGTTCTGTTCCTCTAGAGAATGCTAACACAATGTGATCTCTTACATAGCACTCCAACAACTCTATAACGTAAATATTATTGATATTCTGGACTTACCAAGAGACTAACCAAAACAAGGTCACAGATTTTCAATTTAAGTCTGTCTACTTCCAAAGCCTTGTTTTGGCTGTATTACAAAGATGCAAATTAAGCAAATATGTATATGAACATATGTGTATGTGTGCATACATATATATGCATGTTAATATGTATTTGAGCACATACACGTCTGTGTATATATGTGTATTTTGAGAGAGTGGTAATGGAGCAATTTAGATGAAGGCAATTTTCTTCTGCCTATCTGTACTGCCAACTCCTCATCCAGAGGCTTTCCCTGTGGCATTTCTTAATGGGTTGCCTGTGTTTTAAATTAATATAAGCCTATTGGAAGCTCTATCTCCTTATGAGAAAGTCCTGTCTTCTTGGATCAAGAGAGAAATTTTAGGTCACTCTCATGCTAACAGAAAACTACATTTTTGGAGGTTATGCATGAGATAAGTGTTGACTTATTTTGGTTTATAGGAGTAGGACTTACAGACGAGGCCTTCATATCTAATTCCTTCAGCATGCTGCTGACATGGACCTGGTCTAATATCTACCATCTTGTCTAATTATGTATTGAGAATTCTTTACATATATACATACATTGACTGATTGATTGATGGGTTGATTGATGCTTTAGGAACACAATTTGACCTTAATAGCTCCCATGCTTCCACGGCAGATAGTGATCATAAGCCTGCATGAAAAGGAGAACATATTTCTTTCCCATGTCCATTTATTCCCACAAGGCAAACCTAGTCTTGGTTCAGAGGTTTCAATGAGCTAATATACATCACAAAGTACCCAACTCATGAGTAACACAGTCAGGTCACAAAAGTACCACTTTGCAGCTCTGGAAGAAGGCCAAACCTAAGGCCAGGCGCTGGTTCAGATGCCCCAGGAATCTGGCTAACTATCTTTTGCAGGAGCTCTGGGAAGCATGCTAAATCATACTCATCATGCTTTCTGCTAACAGTGATGCTGAACTGGTTCCACCATTGATCCAAAGCCTTTCCAGAGATATCGCCTGCTATAATGCAAACACATTCTTGTGCTTCGGAGTCAAGGAATGTCAGAGCAATAAGAATTGAGAGATCATAAACTGCACCTAATTTTATAGGTATAGAGATTCAGTCTCAAAGAAGGTAGTATACAAAGTGACTACCTGCATGGTCTGTTTTCCTTTAAAATATTTTTATGTTGTTTATATGCTTCTCTTAATAAGATGTTCTCAATCAGCAAACTTAGGCTACAACAATTCTATCAAAAAGGAAAATTCTTGTCTTCTGTTTATTCTTTTATTACTTCTCCTGGTACTCTTCCCCAAGAAATTGTTATTTGCTTTCGTTTAGGTATACTGGGACCAGCCTTCTCTGGGGGGACTTGAGTTACTCTGTTTTATTATCACAGGTGGAAGCACACTTTTCCCTAATATAGGAGGCAGAAAGGCTGCAATCCCCAAAGCAAAGTCCAGGGCCTGGCACCTCTACCTCAGCTGGCAGTTGTTTTCACCTTTTGATTCCCTTACTACACACCCTACTGCTCTTATTTTCCAAATAGCAGGGGGTTCTGAAATGTTTCTGTCACCAACAGCAAAATCCAAAATGAGCTAGAAGAGTGAAACTCAGCAGCCTGGAGCAAAGTCAGACAGTCTAAGGGGACTCAGAGTGTTCCTAGAAAGAAGTACTTTTGGGGGAGGTCAAAATGGACATATTTTCTTGAGTTTTCATCTATTTCTTACCATTAATAGGATGAGAATAGGAAAAATTAGCTAGAAGTCAGTGTTTCCTCTCTACTAGACACAGTTCTTGGTGCTCGGCATCTATTACATCCAACAAGACTCTCTGAACTGATATGACGTAAGGTTCACAAGGGCTTCCCAGTTAACACTAATGGCAAAGAACCTGCCTACAAATGCAGGAGACATAAGAAACATGGGTTCGATCCCTGGGTTGGGAAGATTCCCTGGAGGAGGGCATGGCAACCCATTCCAGTATTCTTGCTTGAAGAATCCTATGGACAGAGGAGCCCGGCAGGCTACAGTCCATAGGAAGGCTTACAGATGGAGAAACCGAGACTCAACAGCTAGGTAGGAAGGGACAGAATCAGGAGCCTGACTCTGGAGTTCCGTTCAGCATCCTGAGCTTACGTGTCAGGAGCATTTCATAAGAGTGCTAATTAGAGAAAGCAATGTATTTCCCATTGTTAAACAAAGCCCACCTAGCTTCTCATGATGACTGCTACCTAGACTTTTCTGATTAGTACTGTTAAAATGGGAAACCAGAGATGTTTCTATCCTAAACTCAAAACAGTATAGTCAATCCAGTCAAACAACCAGTAATTCAATTAATTCACTTTTTAAAAATAGGCAAAATCTACTCACTTCACTAAAAGGAATAACCTTGAAGAATTAATCAGTTCCATCAAAACAGAAAATCTGGTGGTTCAAAATGGGCACCAGCAGTATCTTAGGCAACATAGCAGAGTTATCTGATACAGTCAGCATGAGTTTTCATAGCTACCATGGTAGAAAGGAATGAGGTGACAAGGATGCCTACATATCAGAGCAAAGACTGTTAATCAGTAAGATAGTAAATGAACAGCTGAGGTCATGAATAAAAGCAAAAAAAAAAAAATAGATAGCAGTACAGACTACAGTCATGAGAGCATTACTCTGAAGAGGGAGGAATCTTGCAATTTGAATTTGAAGGACCTACAGATTAAATTAACAGACGTGAAATTTGGAAGGTCACCAGTGTGTAAATGAGATTTTGAGTCATAGCACAAGCTGAATTGACACCAAACAGGATTGCCATTAGTTATGTAAATGTGGATGTCTATACTGACAGCCTGATGGATGTAGGTTCAGAAGGGTAAACAAGAACCAATTCAAACATTGCCAGCTCAGAAACAATAACATGTCTCTACAGGTAGCAAGGAGCATGGAGATGAATTATCTTGTAGGAGACAGAACTCAAGAAATCCTGGTTTTGCTTGTAAGGTAATTCACCAGGAAATTAAGTTCTAGTAAGCAATCCTAAGGGCTTCCATGGTGGCTCAGAGGTAAAGAACTCATGTGTCAATGCAGGAGACACAGGGGTTTGATCCTTGGGTCAAGAAGATCGCCTACAGATGGAAATGACAACCCACTCCTATGTTCTAGCCTGGGAATCCTATGGACAGAGGAGCCTGGGGGCCTATAGTCCCTGGGGTCATGAAGAGTTGGACAAAACTGAGGGCATGCATGCATGCAAACACACACACACACATACAGTTGACAAGGATGAACATGTGATCACTTTTAACAAAAGGAAAAATTATACGCAAAACAAAAATTTACTGCATAATAAAGGTAAATTGAAAGTTCTGTTTCATGAACCTAATGGTAAGTTCAAAAGTGTCCACTGAATTACTATTTTTTTACCTTATATTTTCAATATTATCCTATTTATCTAAGTAAATTTAATGAAGCAACTTTTAAAAAAGACATTCTAGAATGAAAAATATAATACAAAATTAAGTGCATATTAAGACTTCTGCTTTCAATTTAAAATTTTAACTATTTAAAAAGGTCTATAAGCTCACCTAAAATTAGAGATATATTAAATATATTTACTCTCATTCTGGTCTAAAATTAGATACATCAATTTTGTTTTAATAAGCTTATAATATTTAACTTATATGCAGAGTATGTCATGAGAAACGCTGGGCTGGATGAAGCACAAGTTGGAATTAAGACTGCTGGGAAAAATATCAATAACCTCAGATACACAGATGATACCACCCTTATGGCAGAAAGTAAAGAGGAACTAAAAGCCTCTTGATGAAAGTGAAAGAGGAGAGTGAAAAAGTTGGCTTAAAGCTCAACATTCAGAAAACTAAGATTATGGCATCTGGTCCCATCACTTCATGGGAAATAGATGGGGAACCAGTGGAAACAGTGTTAGACTTTATTTTGGGGGGCTCCAAAATCACTGCAGAAGGTGACTGGAGCCATGAAATTAAATGACCTTAAGCCTTGTAAGGAAAGTTATGACGATCCTAGATAGCATATTGAAAAGCAGAGACATTACTTTGCCAAGGCCCATCTAGTCAAGGCTATGGTTTTTCCACTGGTCATGTATGGATGTGAGAGTTGGACTGTGAAGAAAGCTGAGTGCTGAAGAATTGATGCTTTTGAACTGTGGTGTTGGAGAAGACTCTTGAGAGTCCCTTGGACTGCAAGGACATCCAACCAGTCCATTCTAAAGGAGATCAGTCCTGGGATTTCTTTGGAAGGACTGATGCTAAAGCTGAAACTCCAGTACTTTGGCTACCTCATGCAAAGAGCTGACTTATTGGAAAAGACTCTGATGCTGGGAGGGATTGGGAGCAGGAGGAGAAGGGGACGACAGAGGATGAGATGGCTGGATGGCATCACCGACTCAACAGATATAAGTCTGAGTGAACTCTGGGAGTTGGTGATGGACAGGGAGGCCTGGCGTGCTGCAATTCATGGGGTCACAAACAGCTGGACACGACTGAGCGGCTGAACTGAACTAAATATATCCTAACACTTACTGTCAGATATCAGCATGCTTTGATAATATAATTCTGCCCAACTTCTACTCCAGCAGTCATGAATTAGATTAGAGTGATAGGAATTTAGTTTAACAAATTCTAGGTTTAAGAGGAGGGCATTTAGTTATCAAGATAAATACAACCACCACAATAACTCTAAGTTTTTGAGCATTTTTTATGGATTTGATATCGCACTCAGTGCGAACTGCTTAGCTAAGTAACACCTCTTATCAAGTGATGCCTAAATAGAGCTTATCTTACTTATGAGTAAGACATCATATCTCAGATAATTTTGAACAGAAAACTAAAATTATCCATTTATTTATTAACCAATTGCATTGAGTGAAGTGCTCTAGAAAAAAAGGGGAAATTCTTTGAGAATGTATGATAAAAACATCTCTGGAAAACAGTTCCCTTTGATTACAATTGTGATTAAAATTTCTCAAATCAGAAAACAGGAATTTAGTGAACAACGTACAGGTAAGATCTCCCTTGACTGGGTTTTATCCAGGTTTGGGGTGTGGGGGGTTTGTTCTTAGAGAAGAACCATAGATATGCTTCTTCTTAGCCTGCATTTGAACATAGGACAATTCAGAAAAATTACCATTCATGGGCAAGACATTTTATTACTGATAGAAATTAGACTGTGCCTTTTATTTAGACAGCAGAAGGAGTGAAGATTATAATTCTTCTTTAAATTAAAAAAGCAACTATTCTTTTTGTTGGGTTTCCCTGGTGTCTCAGACCCTGGTGGTTCAATCCCTGGGTTGGGAAGCTCCCCTGGAGGAGGACATGGCAACCCACTCCAGTATTCTTGCCTGGAGAATCCCCATGGACAGAGGAGCTGGGTGGGCTACAGTAGAGGAGCCTGGCAGGTATTTCTTTATTGCCTGTGACATATGGCACATGGGATTCTAATTCCCTTATTAGGGATAGAACCCAAATACGCTGCATTGGAAGCACAGAGTCTTGGCCACTGGACCACTGGAGAAATCTCCCAGTTTTTAAATTGGGTTGTTTTCTTATTGCTCAGTTTTGAAAGTTCTTTGTATATTTTGGATAACAATCCTTTCTCAGGTGTGTCTTTTGTACATTTATGGCTGAGTCCCTTGGCTGTCCACCTGAAGCTACCACAGCAAATCAGCTCCACTCCACAAAAGACACTGTCAAGAGAAAGAAAAAATAAGCCACAGACTATAAGATATTTGCAAAAGCAACTATTCTGCTTGAAATATCATCATTAATTGTTTTTGTGCTTGCTAAGTTACCTCAGTCGTGTCTGACTCTTTGTGACCTATGGTCTGTAGTCCTCCAGGCTCCTCTGTCTGTGTGATTCTCCAGGCAACAGTCCTGGAGTGGGTTGCCATGCCCTCTCCAGGGGATCTTTCCAACCCAGGGATTGAGCTCGGGTCTCTTATGTCTCACATTGGCAGGCAAGTTCTTTACCCCGAGCACCACCTTACCTTGCTATTTTATTAACAGACTTACATTTCTTCACATTCATCATTCATACTTATTAGTGTATTCTTAAGAATAGATAAATCTTCTTTATCAATACATAGATAATTCTGTTTGTGAACTTTTAAAAAATGCACCCAGACAGTAGTCTAGAAATGTTAGGCTATTCATGCACTGATGGTGACTCCTCGGCATATATTATTTCATATTCATCATGCTACATTACAGTGTTTCAGTTCAGTTCAGCCACTCAGTCATGTCCAACTCTTTGCGACCCCATGAAACACAGCACACCAGGCCTCCCTGTCCATCACCAACTCCTGGAGTCCACCCAAAGCTGGTGGACTTTGAGTTGGTGATGCCATCCAACCATCTCATCCTCTGTCGTCCCCTTTACCTCCTGCCCCCAATCCCTCCCAGCATCAGAGTCTTTTCCAATGAGTCAACCCTTCGCATGAGATGGCCAAAGTACTGGAGTTGCAGCTTCAGCATCAGTCCTTCCAATGAACACCCAGGACTGATCTCCTTTAGGATGGACTGGTTGGATGTCCTTGCAGTCCAAGGGACTCTCAAGAGTCTTCTCCAGCACCACAGTTCAGAAGCATCACTTCTTCAGCACTCAGCTTCCTTTATAGTCCAACTCTCACATCCATACATGACCACTGGAAAAACCATAGCCTTGACTAGATGGACCTTTGTTGGCAAAGTAATGTCTCCGCTTTAATGATGTACAAATATCTACATATACATTATCTTATTTGAGTCTTACAACAATTTTATGTGGTCAATGCTAATATTTTTCCCATTTTTTGGATGAGGAAATTAAAACAAATGTCAGATCTAGCTTCCAACCCAAGAAAAAATTTTTCTCCAGGTCCAATAATATTTCTATTATACTGTAGCTACACCTGGCCCAATCCTCATAACATATACAATAAACTCATTTATAGTACATTGCATAATGAAAGATTTTATATACATACACAAAATTCATGATTTGTGATTGTTATTCATTTATACAATGCATTTAATTAACATGTACAAATTCATTGTAGACAATAAAACGAATTTATGTCTGAAGAAGGTTGAAAAAAATCAACAAAGACAACAATACATCGAGTTTTAACTTCAACTTAATTTTTTTACCTGCTTGCTTATTTTCAATAACCTGGAAGCTATACTACTATTTATCTACTTACTAAATTTCATTTCTTTAAAAGTATTGGAATAATTTAGCTTTTTTGATTTGAGTTTGTTTACTAATAAATTCATTTAATAGTTTCAACCATATGGAATTGCCAACATTCAAATATTTCTGACTTACAAAAACAGTAATTTCATATGATTCAATTTAATGTTTGTGTAAATTGGGATAGAACAGCAATATTTTTTGTCTCTCCAGTCAGCAAACAGATTACATCAAATTTGATGAGATGCCATCCAGCCTAAGACAGACTGGCAATTCCCTGAAATAGCATTTTAGTCATGAATCTCATATTTAGCATTATTTAATGCAGTTTCAAGGAAAATTTCTGAGCAGTTTTGGCATGGCTTTACCTATATTTACCATCACAGGAGCATGGGTATTATGGCAAAGATATTTAACACAAGTGTGTTAAATATGTTATACAAGAAGAAATTTGTGGGGAGAGCTTCAAAGGAATGGCTACCCACTCCAATATTCTGGCCTGGAGAATTCCATGGACAGAGGAGCCTTGTGGGCTACAGTCGATGGGGTTACAAAGAGTCAGACACGACTGAGCAATTTTCACCTTCAAGTTATACCAGTCAATGGCAATGACTTGGTAAATCAGTTATTTTCAACGTTTTGTGTATTTTATAATCCCTGTGTGTGTTAACTGATGACCCCAGACTTGTATGTTAGTCTCTCAGTCGTGCCCGACTCTTTGCGGCCACATGGACTGCAATCCACCAGGTTCCTCTGTCCATGAGCTTTTCCAGGCAAGAATACTGGAGTGGGTTGCCATTTCCTTCTCCAGGGGATCTTCCCAACCCAGGGATCGAACTTGGGTCTCTTGCAATGCAGGCAAATTCTTTACTGACTGAGCTACAAGGGAAGCCCTTATAATCCCTGTGGTGGTATATAAAAATAAACACTTAAGAAAATTTGGCTACTGTGAAAGAAAAATAAATATGGAATCAGTATTAATAAGACAGTGCTCTACAGGGGAGCCAAGAGGCCGTGGAGGAAGTGTGACTTACTCACATCCCAGCCTAGACAAAATCTGACCTGTTGACCTCTTATTGTTCAACTCAAGATACTTATCCAATCATTACCCCCAAACAATTCATGATTCTTTGAGGACAAATAATCCCTGATTTGCATCAGAGTCAATTATAATTCTCACTGGGCAACTTTAACAACCTTGTGAATTTTGTCTTTACAAGTCCCTGATTCTTTCTCTTCCCCCAACACTTCTTTTGGTTTTACCTGAATCTGTCTCCTGGTGGTGATGGTTTAGTCGTTAAATTGTGTCTGACCCTTGCAATCCCATGGACTATAACCTGCTAGGCTCCTCTGTCTACAGGATTCTCCAAGCAAGAATACTGGAGTGGATTGCCATTTCCTCTTCCAGTGTCTCCTGGACTGTAATCCTTAAGACCCCAAATAAAGCCTTTTATTCTTTATAGTCTCGATGCTGATTACTGTTGGATAGTACATGGGGTTGAGATCTAGGCACTGGCTTTTATAAACTCCTTAAATTATTCTGATACCTGATATAGGTTAGAAGCCAGCGTAATAAACTCCAATTGAATGAGGTAAATGTTGAAAGTTATACATTCACATGGGTACCCTGAGCCCATAAATATTACCTGTAGCCATAACTTTCAGGGAAAGCTGAGGAGCAACCTATCAGTATATACCAGATGCTGTGCATAGGAGGAAACAATTCAGATTAAAACAGAAAATACAAGTTTATTACAAAGCTATTTTGACATATTCAGATTTAGAGTCTTCAAAGCAAGAAATTCCAGCTAGGGGACAATAAAGCAATCACCATCATTTGCTTCATTCGGAATGGACTATGTCAAATATATACTGACCCTACATGCCTACTAAGGTCAACAAGACTTCGTCATCCTTCTTGAACTATTTCCCTATGCTGTTGTAACAAACTCCGCCAACTTAGTGGCTTAAAGCAATACAAATTTATTCTCTTATGGTTCTGGTTAGATGTCTAAAATTACAATGTTGCAGGGCTATATTCCTTTTGAAGCTTCAGAAGACAATCTCTTTAGTTGTCTCTTCAAGCTTCTAGAGCTGCATTCATTGTATCTTGTGACTTATGGTCCCTTCATGCACCTTCAAAATGATGACAAATTTAAATTATAATGGAATAATCTCACTACAGGCATATAAAATGGAGTCAGCAGCCACTAAGGTCCCAGACCAGTCTCTGTACCACTGAGAATTTGAACTTTCTTTGCACTATACCAGACCCAAGGACAACACCAGCCATATTCACATCTACCAGTTGCACCCTTAAGGTTTCAAGGTCTCCCATTGTAACTATGCAACCAATTCAAGCCCCAGCCAATTCTTATTTAATGAACACTCTTTCTTCTTGCCAGCTCCAATTATAATTCTTGATAAATAACTCACGTAAATGTAATTTTGCCACATTTTGCTTTATAAGTCTCCGCTATTTTGTAGTCAGGTACAACACAATTCAAGTGCTTCTTGAATTTGTGTCTCTCAACTGCAGGTCTGCTGCTGCTGCTGCTAAATCACTTCAGTCATGTCCGACTCTGTGCAACCCCATAGATGGCAGCCCACCAGGCTCCCCCATCTCTGGGATTCTCCAGGCAAGAACACTGGAGTGGGTAGCCATTTCCTTCTCCAATGCATGAAAGTGAAAAGTGAAAGCGAAGTCGCTCAGTCCTGTCCAACTCTTCGCCACTGTATGGACTGCAGCCTACCAGGTTCCTCTGTCCATGGGGTTTTCCAGGCAAGAGTACTGGAGTGGGGTGCATTGCCTTCTCCTAAGTCATCATTTTAGACCAAAAGATGTTGAGAATTAAGATCAGATATTCCCGGGACCTCCCTGGTGGTCCAGTGGCTAAGACTCCATTCTCCCAATCCTGGGGGCCCAGGTTCAATCCCTGGTCAGGGAACTAGATCCCACATGCTGCAACTAAGCCTACAGGCTGAAGCTAAAGATCCTGCAAGACACAATAAGACTCAGTGCAGCCAAATAAATATTTTAAAAAAAAAAAAACAAAGAAAAACCAAACAACACATATTTCCACATGTGGCTTGGACACTGAGAAACAAAGTTTTCTCTTTATTATTCCATTGCTTTCATGAACATAACTTTATTATTCTGTAAGTCTCTGCCCAGGTAAATAATTTGACTGCTCATTACAGAGACTTCATGATATATCCATCTACTCTCAATAGAAAGCATCAATAGACAGTTATGCCCTAAGATTCTTCTGAACTTCTAGCCTCGAAGTTCTTGCCTTGAAGTTTCTACCAATTATAAACTGTTATATCATGATTGTTACCCAGTTCTAAGTAGGCTTCCCTAGTGGCTCAGACAGGAGAAGGCAATGGCACCCCACTCCAGTACTCTTGCCTGGAAAATCCCATGAATGGAGGAGCCTAGTAGGCTGCAGTCCATGGGATCACAAAAAGCCAGACACGACTGAGCGACTTCACTTTCACTTTTCACGTTCATGCATTGGAGAAGGAAATGGCAGTCCACTCCAGTGTTCTTACCTGGAGAATCCCAGGGACAGGGGAGCCTGGTGGGCTGCCGTCTATGGGGTCGCACAGAGTCGGACACGACTGAAGCGACTTAGCAGCAGCAGCAGCAACAGTGGCTCAGACAGTACGGAATCTGCCTGTTGTGCAGGAGACCTGGGTTCAGTCTCTGGGTTGGGAAATCCCCTGAAGGAGGGTATGGCAACCCACTCCAGTATTCTTGCCTGGAGAATTCCCATTGACAGAGGAGCCTGGCAGACTATGGTGTCGCAAAAGAGGACAGGACTGAGCAACTAAGCACAACACAACACAAGATCACACAATTTTGATTAAGCCCCCTAGCGCCCCCTACTGCTGACACTGAAAGATACGCCTTAGCTTTCAATTATCAGAAAATCCCAACCCTTCATTCTCCCCTCTGAGACATTCCCCAGTTTTAGAAGCTGCATTTTCTCTTACCAAGAAAAGCAGTTAAACTCAGTTTTGCTTTATCAACAGGTTGTGATATTTGATAAGACGATATTCAACTATGCCCGTACTTAACTGACCAGACTTACATTATGCTACTAGTGAAGACTTGAACTCCAGAGAAGAGAAACTGCAAAGTTAAAGGGTCAGTTTCCATCTGGCCACCAGACTACCCAACCAAAGAAGGTGTAAGTAATGCTCGGGTCAAGCCACTGCTTTTGTCTCCTCCTCTTATAAAAAAGCCTTTCTCTTGTGGGAAACCTATATCACCTAGCTTAGCAGAGGCTCTCCCCTCCCCCACTTCTACACGTATGGTGTATGATGCCATATTAGTGCAATTACAAGCAGGGAAGCCCTGTCTCAAATCACATCACTGAAAGTGTTACCCACACTTTGATGATATGTATACTTGGTGGTTGCCTCCTTCGTATATCTGAAAAGTATATTTTGTAGTTAGGAATCTTAGGACATGTGCTGCTCCCCTTGGTCGAGAACACAGACACAGCCTATTGAGGAGATATATTTTGCTTTTCTTCCCTCTTTCATACTCAAATGACTATAACTTCTCTAGAGTAAGATGTCCACAGGCTTGGAACAGAACAAAAAGGAATAACTGAAAAACCATAAAGCAAACAGAGACATTCAGGTTCAGGGAAAGAAGAGCTAGTCTTTGGCTGAATTGCGAGAAAGTAAAAGTGAAGATATTTATCCCGGATCCCAAACATACTTCACTCCAGTTTTGGTTGCACTTAGTATTTTGAACAATAACTTAACTGGCTTCTGCAAATTGCCTGGAATATAGGCTGCTGCTGCTGCTAAGTCTCTTCAGTCGTGTCTGACTCTGTGCGACCCCATAGATGACAGCCCACCAGGCTCCCCCGTCCCTGGGATTCTCCAGATAAGAACACTGGAGTGGGTTGCCATTTCCTTCTCCAATGCATGAAAGTGAAAAGTGAAAGTGAAGTCGCTCAGTCGTGTCCAACTCTTAGCGACCCCATGGACTACAGCCCACAAGGCTCCTGGAAGTCATTGCCAAATAATAGTTTGCCTTTACTTCTCCTCAGATCTCCATAAAGTGCAGTATATATCAGCATAAGCTAGTTTATAAACTAATTTACAACAAAGCTTCACTCTTTATTGAACCTGACGTCCATCTCAGGGCATCTTAACTTTTGGACTGATACAGACAGGACAGCCTCTAGGTGGAGCATCCCTGGTTATTGCGGCATAACTCGACAAGGCACACACTGGTGATGAAGGCTGTTCAACTCATATTTTGTTAACCAAGCCTAACATCAGTGGGATAGAGCAACATAATCCTTCCCCAGCAAGAGGCGGCAAACACTTTGCAATAGCAATCTGTCCTACTGCATATATATTGCCAAACGGGAACTTGAAATGTTTTAAAATCAGAGATACCACTGGAAGTCCACGTATATATCACCTAGTCTGAAAGTCATTTAAAACACTCAACAAACAATATGCTTTAGGATTTCCTTGGTGGACCAGTGGTTAGGACTCCATGCTTCCAATGCAGGAAGACTGGATTTGATCCCTGGGCAGGAAAGTTTCACTTGCCAGATGGCGCAGCCAAAAGAGAAAAATAAAGAGCGTGCTTAAAGGGGAGAGATAGGTTACAGATTTGATAAAAACCCATCAGGGATCTGTGACAAGCATATCCATGCCTGTCATGGGAGAGGAGATATTTGTCCATAACCTGGTATCAGTTGAAGGATGGCAGAATATGTCACTTTTGCCTTGGGATACTTTGAGCTGAAGGCAACTGAGAAGAAATAAATACAAGAAAGCATCCCTTTATTCGCCTGAAAGCAGAAGATAAATTTTCAAAGATGTCCCTCCTCCCCTCTGTACCAGGAAGAAAAATTAATCACCAGAGACAACTTGCACCCCTATCAGCTTGGAGAAAGTACTTGAGGGAAGTACACAACAAGTTCCATTAAGTTTTTCTTTACCATTAGTTTACCTTCTAATAGTTCATCACCTTTACAAGCCTAAAACTGTTTTCCTCTGTGCTGTCATCTCTCCACAGATATAGTGACCTTTGTTGAAGATCCTGTATAAGACAGAGTTCTAAGCCATTGCATTGAGTTCCTCATTTCTCCCTGAACAGTTCCCAAGGATACAAGAGATAAATATGTTAATAAACTTGTTTGTTTTTCTCTTGTTAATCTGTCTTTTTCAGGGTTCACAGCCAAGAACAGGAGAAGGCAATGGCACCCCACTCCAGTACTCTTGCCTGGAAAATCCCATGGATGGAGAAGCCTGGTAAGCTGCAGTTCATAGAGTCGCTAAAAGTCAGACACAACTAAGCGACTTCACTTTCACTTTTCACTTTCATGCATTGGAGAAGGAAATGGCAACCCACTCCAGTGTTCTTGTCTGGAGAATCCCAGGGACAGGGGAGCCTGGTGGGCTGCCATTTATGGGGTTGCACAGAGTCTGACACCACTGAAGCGACTTAGCAGCAGCAGCAGCAGCCAAGAACTCAGGGGGCTAGAGGAAAGTTGTTGTTTCCTCCCTTACACAATCAACAGGAGGCAAGGAGAAAATAATTGCACTATTATAGGCTTCCCAGGTGGCTCAGATGGTAAAGTGTCTGTCTACAATGTGGGAGACCCGAGTTCGATCCCTGGGTCAGGAAGATCCCCTGGAGAAGGAAATGGCAATCCACTCCAGTACTTTTGCCTGGAAAATCCCACGGACAGAGACTGGTAGGCTACAGTCCATGGGGTAGCAAAGAGTCGGACACGACTGAGCGACTTCACTTTCTTTCACTTTCAGGCTGCCCAGGTGGCGCTAGTGGTAAGAACCTGCCTGCCAAAGCAGGAAACTAAGAGGTGTGAGTTCGATCTCTGGGTTGGGAAAGATCTACCGGAGAAGGGCAAGGCAACCTATGCCAGTATTCTTGCCTGGGAAATCCCAAGGACAGAGGAGGAGCCTGGTGGGCTATAGTCCATGGGATCCAAAGAGTTGAATACAACTTAGGAACTAAACAACAACATGTCCATCCTTATTTTGGTAAAGCACACAGCAGCAACCAGTTATTGGTTAAAATGATATCCTCAATAAGATACACAGAAAACTGCTGAATTACAGACACCTCCACTGACAATGACACTCTTTTCAGTACTTTCCTAATGC
The DNA here is from genome assembly GCF_016772045.2 of Ovis aries. Lineage (NCBI taxonomy): Eukaryota > Metazoa > Chordata > Mammalia > Artiodactyla > Bovidae > Ovis > Ovis aries. Next base: position 66,490,142 of record NC_056068.1, on the reverse strand, counting down.
TGAGGAGTTGATGATTGCAGATGATGATAACATGGTTATTTTTTTAACACATTATCAAGTACAAAAGTACAAGTAAAGTCTCTCAGTCGTGTCCAACTCTTTGCAACTCCATGGACTATAGCCTACCAGGCTCCTCTGTCCATGGGATTTTCCAGGCAAGAATACTGGACTGGGTTGCCATTTCCTTCTTGAACATATGCTAAAAAGATGATTATCTCATTCCTTAATATCCTGTAAGACTTTGAGGGAAAACGAGAAGAGAAAATACCTCGTCATTCTGCTGGTAGATTTTTTGGAATAAGAAGGATTTTCTAGTAAGAACAAAATGATTGCATTCACCTAGCTATAGCCTATTTCTTTACTGTTAGTACTCATGTCTTCATATTCTTTTGTACTGGTTGTATAAAGAGATCTCATATAATAAATAACAATGGGCTTCTTTAAGAAAGCAAATCAGCTCAATATGAAGAGCAATATGAATTTAATTTATAATATTCAAAGGAGAAAAAAATTAGAAAAATGCTTGATCCAGTGTTTTTGATACTCTTGATGGTCAGATTGATAACATGGTCGAACTAACTTGCCCGGACAGAACCACTCATTAGATGCCATAAACCATTGATTCAGCCAATCATGAAAAAGTGACAGCCCTGATTTGGAGTGTTATTGGGTTGCTTGGTATATTTTGTAGCCAATCTGTTCACACACAGATTTCTACATATACTTTTCCATAAAACTCACATCAGAATTCCACTGGGCATGTAGTCTATTCCTTCTCTTGAACATGCCAGCTTTGTCTTAGGGAAATTAAGTAAAACGTTTTAGTGGGGGAAAATATAAAAGAATCAGCAATCAAATCTTAATGCATTACTAGAGGAAAAGAGATGGGCAAAGGATCTCTAAGACACACTAGAGGCCATTAGTTTTATTTAGTGCAGAAGTACATTTATGTTGTCCCTTTTGAAAGGAGTGTAAATATAAGGATTTATTTGGAAAGGGTCAAATAAACTGGGGCTGGATAAATAAAATTGATATGGTAATTACTCTTACATGGCTCATCATGCTGACAAACACCATAAACACAGGAAGCATGATGAATTACAAGCGTTCAGTCACAGGGTAGCTGGCTAGATTAGCTTCATGGGCTTATTGAAATTGTGTTGCTCTAATAAAGTGGAATGGAATAAGTGAATAAAAATTTTCCCCAGAAGCCATCATAAATAATTCATGTAAAATATTTTTAAAATTGGTACAAATTTCAATTTAAATTGGGTTCAATTTTTTCCCTACTATACCTTCTAGTCCCCAAATTAGTTTGCATTCTGGGACCACTCTAGGTATCCTGAGGTCAGAAAATCAGTAATACAATACAACTTCTATTAATGAAGGCTATGTATTTCTTTTGGTTTCTAAACTTTATCATCAATGACAGTGGGAAGTCTAATTCTCTGCCTTCATTTTTAAGATGGAAACAGTGCTCTAGTGAGGAAACCCCCTATTCCCAGCATCCCTCTGGTCCACTCTCTTAATCCAGGTCTAACTGGATTGGCTGAACTGAAACCCTAGTTATGTTCACCTCAGATTTAGAAGAACTCAGTGTCCACTACAACTTTTCTAACCCAGTCATGCATCATCAAGCAAATTGTGTAAAATCATCAAGATCTTATTTCTTCCACAACACTAAAAGAGTCATATCTTTCAATTCTGGTGATTTGCAATTAATACTGAGTAAAAGTCAAACATCTTGGAAGACATAGTTGTTGTAGCCATGCATTCTGGGAAACAAACTCACTCAGAAGGATAATGCAGATAGTGGAGCGCAGTTTATTACACCGGAGGGCCCAAGGCAGAGTCTCCTCTTAGCCAAGGACCCTGACCAGTATTTGTGAAAATGTTTTATACCCCATGTGCACGTGTCTGAACCCACTACCCCAAATTCCTTGAGACATACATAAACCAAGGAAAATACAGTCCCAATAACCCCATCATTCACGTGCTCTGTGCTCATGTGCTCAAACAGTCAAACAATTAGCCAATAATCAATAAGCCCGAGGTTACACTCCAATAGATACAGAAAAATTTATGGCCTGTCTGGAGGAAGGGGTGATTAGTGTATGTTTTCTCTTAGGCGATGAGTAACCTAGATATGATCTTCAAGGTTTCTCTGTCTGGAAGGGGTCTTATCCTTCTGTTGTTGTTTTCATAGGCACTAAACAGAGTTCAGAGCCCATTGGAAAGGTGGCCGAGCATGATCAGCATGAACAGGCCTAAGATGGAGTCCAGGCCCTATGAATTCCTTCTTCATAGTGAAGATAATTTATTGTAGGCAGAATTATGACCTCACTGTTGCACTAATATAGTCAAGGCTTATACACAACTCTATTGGGAGGAAAAACTTATTCCTCTTTCAGTTTGGTTCCAGTGGTTGGAGTCTGCAACTTAAATGACATAGATTAACAGGAGAAAAGAAAAGGTTTATGTACACATGCACATAGAGTTGCTTGAGATGAGTAATTTGTGGATTAGCCCTAAGTAAAGGTTTATATATAGATCAACTTAATAAAAGAAGGTTTTTAGAACTTCAAAGGGAGAGTATGAGAGATTCTATTTTTATTTTTATTTTTTTGGAGGGCTATGCTAATGAAAGTGGGCAGTTTATTTCCAAGGCAGCTGAATTCACAGGAAACTCCCTTGGAGGGAGTGCTTAATGGCAGTTGTATTTTTGACAGGTTCTGCTTTAGTCAGATAAGATTTCTTTCTAAATCTTCTAAACTCAAATGCTTCTACTTTAATATTTATGCCAAATCTGAGGGCCTGAGAGCATTCCAACAGCTCTCTTTCTGCAGATTCCTAGAACCCTATCTTGTCTTTACTTTCTTTTCCAGGACATGGTGGACTGCTGAAAGGAAGGTTAAAAAAAAAAAAAAAAAATCTTTGTTTGGACTTTCATTTGCATTTAAAAGAGAGACCAACTAGGCTGTGCCTGTGATTTAAAGATAATTACACTGCATGTGGCCATATTAAGTCTGGAGTGTTTGTTTTAAGTCACTTCCAGATAAAGAACAGGAGGCCTAAGTTCTTAATTCAAAGTTTTATATTCATTACATAATTATTTGTCTAGGAAAAATTATATATAAATTGAGTTTACCCTTTTTATAATATTTAAGTTGCATCAAGTTCATTTTTGTCAGTAATATTTTAGGTTTCATCCCTATATCTGCAAAGTTTGTGATTTTGCTAATTTAGGTCATTATAAAACTTACATCATTTGTATGGAAATACAGAAAACCTCGAATAGCCAAAGCAATCTTGAGAAAGAAGAATGGAACTGGAGGAATCAACTTGCCTGACTTCAGGCTCTACTACAAAGCCACAGTCATCAAGACAGTATGGTACCGGCACAAAGACAGACATATAGATCAATGGAACAAAATAAAAAGCCCAGAGATAAATCCACACACATATGGACACCTTATCTTTGACAAAGGAGGCAAGAATATACAATGGAGTAAAGACAATCTCTTTAACAAGTGGTGCTGGGAAAACTGGTCAACCACTTGTAAAAGAATGAAACTAGATCACTTTCTAACACCGCACACAAAAATAAACTCAAAATGGATTAAAGATCTAAATGTAAGACCAGAAACTATAAAACTCCTAGAGGAGAACATAGGCAAAACACTCTCAGACATAAACCACAGCAGGATCCTCTATGATCCACCTCCCAGAATTCTGGAAATAAAAGCAAAAATAAACAAATGGGATCTAATTAAAATTAAAAGCTTCTGCACAACAAAGGAAAATATAAGCAAGGTGAAAAGACAGCCTTCTGAATGGGAGAAAATAACAGCAAATGAAGCAACTGACAAACAACTAATCTCAAAAATATACAAGCAACTTATGCAACTCAATCCCAGAAAAATAAACGACCCAATCAAAAAATGGGCCAAAGAACTAAATAGACATTTCTCCAAAGAAGACATACGGATGGCTAACAAACACATGAAAAGATGCTCAACATCACTCATTTTTAGAGAAATACAAATAAAAACCACAATGAGGTACCACCTCACACCAGTCAGAATGTCTGCGATCCAAAAATCTGCAAGCAATAAATGCTGGAGAGGGTGTGGAGAAAAGGAACCCTCCTACACTGTTGGTGGGAGTGCAAACTAGTACAGCCACTATGGAGAACAGTCTGGAGATTCCTTAAAAATTGCAAATAGAACTGCCCTATGACCCAGCAATCCCACTTCTGGGCATACACACCGAGGAAACCAGAATTGAAAGAGACACATGTACCCCAATGTTCATTGCAGCACTGTTTATAATAGCCAGGACATGGAAACAACCTAGATGTCCATCAGCAGATGAATGGATAAGAAAGCTGTGGTACATATACACAATGGAGTATTACTTAGCCATTAAAAAGAATACATTTGAATCAGTTCGGATGAGATGGATGAAACTGGAGCCGATTATACAGAGTGAAGTAAGCCAGAAAGAAAAACACCAATACGATATACTAACACATATATATGGAATTTAGAAAGATGGCAATGATGACCCTGTATGCAAGACAGCAAAAAAGACACAGATGTGTATAGCGGACTTTTGGACTCAAAGGGAGAGGGAGAGGGTGAGATGATTTGGGAGAATGGCATTGAAACATGTATACTATCATGTAAGAATCGAATCACCAGTCTATGTCTGATGCAGGATAGAGCATGCTTGGGGCTGGTACACGGGTATGACCCAGAGAGATGTTATGGGGAGGGAGATGGGAGGGGGTTCATGTTTGGGAACGCATGTACACCCGTGGTGGATTCATGTCAATGTATGGCAAAACCAATACAGAATTGCAAAGTAAAATAAGGTAAAAATTAAAATTAAAATAAATAAATAAATAAAACTTACATCAAAGCTTTACTCATTTTCCATTCTATTTTCTATTCCTCTAGGTCATAGGTGAAGTTTATACAGCCTTTAATATATAGCTCATTTGTTTTTACACTGATCAGGGTCACTACCATCTTTTTAATCAAATAGTAGATATATGAAACCACTTCAGTCTTGTGGAATGATGCAGGAATCAGAGAAACTGACAGGTAAACTTTAGGTCTCACTTCAGGACACAGTATAAAAAGAAAACTAAAACAAGGACATTCTTCATTTTCAGGAATGTTGACCTTAAACTGACACTAATACTAAATTTTTTCCTGAAATTATGTTTAAGTGTTGATAGCTTCCCCAGTGGCTCAGTGGTAAAGAATCGCCTGCAATGCAGGAGCTGCAAGTGACCCTGGTTTGATCCCTGGGTCAGGAAGATCCCCTGGAAAAAGCATGGCAACCCAGTCTAGTATTCTTGCCTGGAGAATCCCATGGACAGGGGAGCCTAGTAGTCTACAGACCATAGGGTGGCAAAGAGTCGGACACGACTGAAGCGACAGCACGCAGCATGCAGGAGTCCTAAAGGGCAGCAGAATGCACCCAAACATGCTACTGTGGCATAGGATTGCTTTTATTAAAAACTAAGTTTTAACATTTTATTTTGTATTGGAATACAGCTGATTAACAATGTTGTGATAGTTTCAGGTGGCTAGTGATGGGTTTCAACAATACATATACACATATCCATTCTCCTCTAAACTTCCCTCCCATCCAAGCTGCCACATAACGTTGAGCAGAGAGTCCCGCTTAAATCTAAATGCTGATTTTCAGTGTGTATATATATACACTGGCACTTTTAAAATAGGTAACCAACAAGGAACTACTGTGTAGTATATGGAACTCTGCTCAATGTTATAATGTTGTAAGGGTGTCTCCTCTGGAAAAATGAGTCTAATCACAAAAATCTCTTATCAGTGGGAAAGAAGTAGATTGAAATATACATGATAAATCTTACCCTTGTGTACAGTGCTTGCTTTTTTTTTTTTTTTTTCAATAAACTCCCATAACTACCCCTGACTTGACCACAACATCTTTCTTTTACTTTGCAAGATGGTATTTGAAGTGGTGGCTTGGGCCAATCTTGAAGAGTTTTACTCAGTTTTCCTGGGTATCTCCTGTCTATGCATGAAGTATACATGTTATTAAATTTCTGTTTGTTTTTCTCTAGTTAATCTGTCTCTTATTATGAAGGGATTTCAGTCAGGGAATGTAGAAGAGTAGAAGGAAATTATTTCTTCCTCTCTAGAGTCCTCTGCTGGTTTCTCAAAACTGCTGCTAAGTTTTGATCCTACAGATTCAAAGGAACGTGGAGTACAATATTCTAAGCAATGGAAGAGTGTCCATAACATCAGCGGTTTTCAACCGGGGGGATTTTGGCCCCCAAAACCATTGATGTCTCAGACCTCTTTGGGTAGCACAGACAGGGAGGTGAGAAGATA